>NC_072412.2:74535115-74839490 GCF_028858775.2 Pan troglodytes | reverse complement strand
TAGAAGAAGTTATATATACACTCTGAGAAAATAAGTTAGTAGCTTAGAAATAAATTCTTAATATTGCATTTAAAGGCCAAATGGTCTTTGCTATTATAAATTTCAAAAAAAAAGGAGATATAAAGTTTTCCTTTATTTCACAAAGAAGCTCATCTCTTCAAGTGTTTCCAATTACACATAAGAAAAGGTTTGGGCATACTAAGGAGATTTGCTCACTTTATAATCCTACCTGTATTTATAAAACTATAAGCTATTTCAAAGATTAAGAAGCATACAAAATTGTGGCTGTTTCCTCAATATTAGATTTAATATGCATTGAATCTGGTATTTTTAGTTTATTATTAATTTATCTTTATTTTTATCAAAGTTATGCCTGTAAAATGAGTAAAAACAAATAGTTCTTCATAACTTACTTGGAGAAAAGTAGTCCTCTGCTTCCTTTCAGCCATGTGTTCTGTGTGCCCCAGAGGCAGACACTTTTGATTATGTTCATTGTTCAATTTGGCATTAACCGTTTGTCCCTAAATAATATGTTTATAATTTCTAGGTTGGTGCAAACACAATTACGATTTTTACTGTTAAATATAATTTCAAAAACCACAATTAGTTTTACACCAACCTAATACTTCTTTATCTCTCAGTATTAAGCAATTTTCAATTATTTGTAGTTTGGGTATAAAGATTTATTTCTCATTTCACAGCAATTCTGAAACATATGCATGGAGCCCTGCTATATCTTCCCATTAAAATTGTGTTATAAATTTTATACAATCAATATTTAATTTTAAATGGTGATGTAGAGTAGACACTAGTCACAACTGATTCACTATGATTCACTAGGTAAGCACTGTTCTACAATTGAAAGCTAGTGCATTTATTTGTATTCTTTAACGTAAAATAATTTTTATTTTAATGCTGATTTAGCTTACTGTGTACTCATTTTTTAGTACATGGATGTTTGTTTTGGTGGAGATATTGAAAGCATGAAAAGCAAATTCATATCCTGAGTAAATGTCTATTCCAGTAAAAATAAATAGCTGTGCCTTCCCTGATTGAAGTGGTTCGATATAATCACCCTGTCACCAGATAACTGGCTGATCACCCCAGAAATGGTGCCATATGAGAGGGCTCAGTATTGGTCTCTGCTGCTGGCAGATTGGGCATTCAGCAGTGGCTTTAGCCAGGACAGCCTTGTTAACTTGAAGTCTATATTGCTGAGCCTGTACATAATCGTCCTCTCTGCAACCATGTCTGCTTTGTTAATGTTTTTTTGGGATGATGTCTTTTCCCCATTGTTTTTGTCAGCCTCGTCAAAGATTAGATAATTTCTTGGTGTGTGCCTTTATTTCTGGGTTTTCTGTTCTCTTTCATTGCTCTATGTGTCTGTTTTTGTCCCAGTGCCACAGTGTTTTGGCTACTGAACCTTAAAGTTTAGTTTGAAGTCAGGTAGTGTGATGTCTTCAGCTTTGTTCTTTTTGCTTAAGATTGCTTTGTTTATTTGAGTTCTTTTTTTGGTTTCATGTGAATTTTAGCATAGTTTTTTTTTTTTAATTCTATGAAGAATGATGTGGGTTGTTTCACAGGAATAGTATTGAATCTGTAAATTGCATTGAGCCATTTGATGACATTGACTCTTCAAATTCATGAACATGAAATATTTTTCCATTTATCATTGTTGTCTCTCATTTCTTTCAGTGGTCTTTTATAGTTCTCTTTGTAGAGATATTTTACCTACTTAGTTAGATGTATTCCCGGGTAATTCATTATATTTGTGGCTATTGTAAATGTGATTGTGTTCTTGATTTGAACTCACCCTGGATGGTATTGGTGTGTAGAAACACTACTGATTTTTGTATATTTATTTTGTATCCTGAAGCCTTGCTAAATTCATTTATCAGTTCTGGTAGCCTTTTGGATCTTTCTTTAGGGTTTTCAAAATATAGAATTATATTGTGAATGGAGAGGGAAAGTTTTTCTTCTTCTCCTATTTGAATGTATTTTATTTCTTTCTCTTACCTGATTACTCTGGCTAGGACACTCAGTATTATGTTGAATAGGAGTAATGAGAGTGGGCCTCTTTGTTTTGTTGCAGTTACTAAAGAAAATTATTCCAGCTTTTGCTCATTCAGTATAATGTTGGCTGTGGGTTTGTTACAGATGGATCTTAACATTATGAGGTATATTCCTTTGCTACCTAGTCTGTTGAGAGTTTTTTTTATTATGAAGAGATGTTGAGTATTATTAAAAGTTTTTTCTGCATCTATTGAGATAATCATACAGTTTCTGCATTAATTCTGTTTATGTGGTGAATCACATTTATTGATTTGTGTATGTTAAACCAATCTTGTATCCAAGAAATAAAGAGGAATAAAGCCTACTTGATTGTGGTGAATTAACTTTTTTACGTGCTAATGGATTTGTTTTCTATGTGTCTCATGTATTTCCTCCTCTTTTTCTTCATTACTGCCTTATTTTTTGTTAGATATTTATACTGCATCCTTTCCATTCGCTTGTTGCTTATTTATTAAACTTTTTGAAAGATTTTCTTTGTGGCTTCAATAGAGATTAAAATTAACATCATAACTTAAAGAAATATAAATTAGAATAATATTAACTTAATAGTATAAACATATTTTGTTTTAATATAGCACATTTCTCACTCATCTGTTGTATGAAAAAATTTTTATAATAATTAAAATTTTATACATAGTAAGTTAGTCAATATGGTTTTAAATTACAACTTTATAAAGTTTCCATTTGAATAATATAGAAGAAAACAGTATCTAAAATACCTTTGTGTTTTATTTTATATTGAGCCATGTGGTTATAAGTGCTTAGAGTGCAGATTTGAGTTATTATTTATTATTCCTTTATTTCAGCCTAAACAGCTTTTATTACTTCTTGAAGAGCAGGTTGATGTCACAGAATATCTCAGCTTTTGTGTATCTCAAAATATCTGAATTTCTCCTTCATTTTTGAAGCATAATTTCTAGATATAATTTTTGTTGTTGGCAGTCCTTTTTTTTCCCCACTAGGTTAAATATGGTACTCCACTTCCTTCTGGACTACATGTTTCTTGTAAAAAAGTATTTGGTTTGCTCTTGTTTACTTCTCCTAAAGTTTGAACAATTATGTGTCTAGGTGTGGATCTCTTCTATTTACTCTTATTCAAAATGTGTTGAGTGTTTTTTTGGTGTCTGTAATGTTTTTCATTAAATTTTCAAAGTTTTCAGACATTACTTTTTCAGGTAGACTTTCTGCCCCTTTCTCTCCCCACTCTCCTGAGATTTTCATTATTTGTGTATGGTTACAACTGATGAGGTTCTATAGATCTCTGAGGTTCTGTTTATTTTTCACCAATTTTTTTCTCTTTCTTAGACTGAATAGTCTCAATTGACTGACTTTGAATTTCATTAATTTTTCTTTTGTCAGCTCAAATTTGCTCTTGTACCCTTTTAATGACTTTTGTATTTCACTTATAATCTTAAACTTCAAAATTGTAGGTGTTTTTTTTGATATTTTCTATTCTATGAAATATTGTTACCATATTTTTATTTATTTAGAATTTTTTTTTATTTTTTGAGTTCATTGATAATGGCTGATTTAATATATCCATCTAGTTGTTGCATCTATGTTCCTTCTGAAACAATTTCTATGGATTTTTTTTGTATGTTGGAAGCATACTTCCCTATTTATTTTCACAATTTGTATTTCATGTAAAAAGTGGGTACTTAGTTAATATAAAATGACAGCTCTGGATATGAGATGACTCCTCCTGCCAGGGCTTGTTATTGCTGTTTTATTGTTGGTGGTGGTAGTGCTGCAGCTGATGTTGTAGTAACACCTTTGGATGTGTGTGGGTGTGTGTGACTTCCTTGGGCTGATTCTATAGTTTGTTTCCTCTGTAATTTGTAATCACTGAAACCACTGCTTGGTTAGCTAACTGATCAGCTAATGGTGTGCAGAGTTTTTCTTAAATGCCTTAAACCAATAAGCCTTTCACTCTTCACCAAGGAACTCTGTGTACGAGTTTGGACATACATTTAACCCCTTTCAGATAACAAGTCTGCCTTAGCATTGAATTCTTGCTTGTGAGGGGTCTCAATATTGGCCAAAGCTGAGAAATTGGAGCCCACTCAGGTCGTTCTTGGGCATGCACACAGCCCTGCACTGGAATGTGGCTCTCTAGAATAACCAGAAAAATGTCAGAACTTTTTAAAACTCTCTCTGTCAACATCTGGCTTCTTTGAAATTCCTTTTAAGCTTTGGCCAGTCTTTAGATTGTGCCACCAGCTATCACACCACCAGATATAAAGCATCCGCAATGTTAAACAAATGCCACTGATTATTTCCAACAAATGTCGAGATAAGACTTTTCCCCAAAAGGAGCTCTGAGTTCAAACACATAACAAAAATGCACTCTAAATAGGTCTTTCTCATGGAGCTGCAAAGCAGGTCCAATAGTTGCAATGCTCTGAAAAGTAGAACTTTTAGTAACTTCAAAACTGATCTTTTCCGTTTGGTGGTTTCAAGTCATCTTACTGCACATCCTGCATTTGCAATGTCAGTGGTTTTCAACACCCTTGTGTATTTATTTTCTTTGAGCTAAGATTAAATATTACAATTACTATATATATATATCCAGATTTTGGGTGTACAACTCTGAGGCATCTATATAACTTATGCCTTCCATGTTCCAAAATTCTTTTTTTAATTGCAAATAGAATTTTTATTTTCCCACCCAAATTTCACTTCAGTATCTCCTCATTGTTTAGGTATATTTAGTTATGCTTGCCTAAAAGAAAATTTATCCATGACATAACTCCTGATATGTTTTTCAACCGCATTTCTTAGAAATTACTCTTTTTCATACGTACTGTGCAATTCTATTATATGGGTCTAGGTTCCACATTTTCCATTCCCTTTGGATCACAAGCGTTCTTGCTTTTTTCATCTTTCTTCATCATTTCCAAGCATACACTTATAAAGTTTCTGACAAGCTAAATATAATGGCTTTTTTTTCCAAACAATATAAATATTCTTATTTCTCATTGAGTATAGGGAAATATATGCAATTTATTTTTTTGTTTGCAGTAGTTATCACAGTTTCTGACTTATTTTATACATTGGAAATACATATTTGCTGAATATTAAATCAATGAATCGTATAGCATATGATTCAGGAAACTGAGTAAAGGTGGCATAATGGGAGAACAAAAAACAGTAAATATTTTTCACCTATGGTTTGTTTTTACTATTTACAGGGTAAATAAATTAGCTTTATTGAAATGTTTTGCTTGTCATTCATTTGCTTTTACATTGTACAAATGCAAATATCCAAGCTCCTAGTCATTAAGACAAAACAAAACAGTTGGAAGTGGTGAGAAGACATTCTGTGAATAATTTAATTTATTTCAGTCAGTTACAATTACATGAATAAAATGAGTGAGCAATGCTTAAAGTATCCATTTCAGCATTATTAGTAAATTGTTAGGGAACTAATGATTAGATAATTCAGAGAGGATAAGCATTTTCACAAGAGGCGTGCCATTTAAAGTAACAACTGGCTGTCAAGCCAATTAACAGGCAGGTAAATAATTTGTGACAGAATTAAAGATATAGTCTACAAGAGCAAAAAAAAAAAGCATCTAATTTTTAAATATATTTGTTATTATTTAATCTATACAATAAAATATTTTTAAAAGATTTATACAATATTTATAACCAACATCAAACCTTGTAATTGTTATTACTATTATATATATTTATTCAGATATTAAAATATACTATATATCTATCTTTTAATCAAATGGAGCTATTATGAATATATTTTTTGAACTATATGAACATTTATGAAAGTGATTTCAATTATTCTACAGCATTACTCTAAAGCCTTTTTATTATTTATGTATGTATCATACTATGTTTATCTTATTTCTATGATTATATTAATGATTTTTAATATAAATAATGTTCTTATAAATACTAATTCCTGCATATGATTCACATGGTGTACAAATGAGTGTGTGTATATTGTATGTCTGCATATTTCCTCAAAAATTTCAAATTTGTTAGAACACACAATATGCATATTATATAGTTCGTAATGTTACGCTATGTTTTACATATCTGCATTTGCAACACATGCTCTTATCAATATATTTATTTATTTGGTAAATAAACTTTCCAAAAATTTATCACTGTCGTTGCATGTTTCAAAAACAGCTATTCTATTCTTATCAGTTCTATTGATTTATTCTATTGCATAGAATATTTGATTCTAATTTTGTGTAATTTGCTCTTTAACCAACTAATTAATATTTTTTACAGGGGAAAGCACAGTGACTAGTAAATTTTAAGTGCTGTTAAGTTATTCCACCAGGGACATATTTCAGCCAGAATGAGTTGCCTTTGTGTTTTGTCTTTATTAAATACTACGGATTTACTGATTCTTAACACCGACACAAGTCAATTTTATTTTTAATTAAGGCTACGTTTCCATGATAATCAGTAATTATATAGTTGTTTAACTCTGTTGTTAAGACAGCAAGCTAAATCATTTGAAGATTAGAATAATAGATGCCAAATTAATTTTTATTACATTTAAACATTGCACTTTATATACTACCAAGTTAAAAAGAACATTTGGAGCTCTATGATATTTTGATGTAATTTTTTATTTCAATTTTTAACATATATTCATTTCTGTAATTGCTTGACATATTTAAAAATGCATATTTAATGTAACAAAATGACATTTCTACTGATATAGTTAAATTAATTTGTGCTTATTTTTAATAATCCATCTTATACACAAATACCAAATAAGTCGTATTTTCTGCCATTCCACAGAAAAGTATAGACAATACATAAAAATATACAGTCATAATTTTTCTTTCTTTTTTTTTTTTTTTTTTTTCCTGAGACAGAGTCTAGCTCTGTCACCCAGGCTGGAGTGCAGGAGTACAGTGGCACCATCTTGGCTGCAACCTCTGCCTCCTGGGCTCAAGCAATTCTTTCTCTTCAGCCTCCTGAGTAGCTGGGATTACAGGTGTGTGCCACCATGCCTAGCTAAATTTTGTATTTTTTGTAGAGACAGGGTTTCACCATATGGGCCGAGCTTGTCTCTAACTCCTGGCCCTAAGTGATTTGCCAGCCTCGACCTCCCAAAGTGCTGGGATTAGAGGTGTGAGCCACTGCCCCCAGCCCAATTGTAATTTTTCTAATTATTTTTCAAATAATGAATGCTTATGCCTTGTTAAACACATGCACACACATAATAAACACACACATATGTTTAGAGGGGAATGTAAAAAAAAGAAAATAAATAAAAAAAAACTGTCCATTAGGTACACAGCTTTCTATCCCAGAAGTAACCATGCCAACCAAGATCTAATATTTTCTTCTGAATTTCCAGAGCTCATCTATTCATTTAAAAATATAGTACTGTGTAGGGATGGGCCGGGACTGAAAGGTGTGTAAATAGTTATGTGCTTAATACTATATTGCCTGCTTTTCCCTTGCTAACTACTTTTTTTTCTTAATTGGTTATGATTTACAGAATAGACTACATGGAGCTTCAATTCTATTGAGATATTGGCCACTATAACTTTATCTTGAAACAATTTATTATACATAACTAGACAAACGGTTGTACATTAATAAATTATCAAACACTTTGGGAGGCTGAGGCAGGCAATCACCCAAGTTCAGGAGTTTGAGACTAGCCTGGCCTACATGGTGAAACCCTGTCTGTACTAAAAATAGAAAAATTAACTGGGTGTGGTTAACCGAGCCTGTAGTCCCAGCTACTCAGAAGGCTGAGGTGGGAGAATAGCTCAAACCTGGGAGGCAGAGCTTGCAGAGATGAGATAGGGCCACTGCACTCTAGCCTGGGCAACAGACCAAGACTCTGTTTCAAACAAACAAAAAAAAATCAAACAATACTATGATAGTTTTAAAAAATATGTATTTCCAAATATTTATAAGTTTATATCTAAAGTATAATTTTACCCATACTACAAATTAACATTTTAAAGCAGATATTGCCAACGTTTTCGCCAAAGATATTTAATATTTGTAATATTTAATACTTTTTAGTACTTTTACTGCCACCTGGAATTCGTGCAACACCTATTTTTTTCATTTCTTCATCTACTTGAAGTGTCCTTAACTCTTTATCATTTTTATCTTTGCTATTTACATAAGTAAAAACTAGGTCATCATAATTTTAATTTGCATTTTGAAATTAAAAATTTAAGACTCTTTTCAAATGAGTAGAGAGTCATTTTATTTCCCTTTCAATTCTAATTGTACATTCACACATATATAGTCATTTGTTAATATGCAGTATATAAATGTAAATATGTTATACAAAATCTAGCAAAATTTATTTTATTGATATTTAATCATTTGAAGATTTCTGAATAAATCTATTGTATAATGATTTCCACAGTTAATGTTAATAAAATTATAGATTCATTAGCCACAATTTTGACACCTCAGTTTAAGATTTATTACTTGAAATATATTTTGAATCACTTGAAGTTTTACAACATGCAAAAGTTTCTAATAATCTTTCAAAATGTTTAATGTTAAAGTTGTTTGAAAAAAAAGTACCTTCTTTATCTTCCAAACCTATAGAATTTCAGCTATAAATTATTAGTAGTATGATGCAACAATCTTTTAAATTATCTACACTCACCTAAAGTTTTTATTAAATTAATATTTCTAATTAACAAATAAAACATGCATATCTTATGCAATAACTATGCAATAAATCTTAAAAATGGAAGACAATATATCTTATTTTCATAGCTAATAATCTGACTTCTTACAAATATATAGTTCTGAATAAGTAGATAATTCTCTAGGCAAAAGGAATATAAGGAGAAATAGAAAACTATATTTCCCTTGTTTCTAGTCAGACTTATATGCTTAAAGTAATAAAGTATTTATAAAACAATCAAAAATATTTCAGAATGTTTAATTTGCTCAAAATATCCCGAGTACTTATGTGATTGACAATGAATTTCATTTAGTAGTAATTGTCTGAATTGGCAATTTAAAATCATTTTTTTCTGTCATTTATTGGTTGTACTGAATTGTTATATTAATATGCTATCTAGTTTCATTCCAATAAAATACGTCAGTTCATTTAGGTTTCAAAGTTAAATAACATGTTTGACTGTTGGTGGGGGGTCTTTCATAGATCATGTTAATTTACTTACAGGACAATGCTGTAGAAGTAATGCCATGTAACGCCATGTAACTCCACAATATAGCCAGTGGTGCTGACCACTTAGAGCTGACTATAATTTCAAAAGTTAATGTGCTTCCTTGATAGGTTTTGTTGCATTTTTATTGCATTGTTTATTGAAAAAACAAACTATCTTATTTGACTGAATATAAGCTTTACTCAGTTAAAAATAAACTTTATGATAGTTTAATCTGTTACAATTTGTGATAAAATAATCTATGGCACAATCACTATAACTCAAATTCTCAGAAATTTTACTAATAATCCATTTAATGTTTCCATGGAAGTGAACATTTATACCTCAGGGAGGCTGACAGCCACAATTAAAGTCAAAATTGACAGTATCTTCATTATTTCAAAAAGGCATTCAAGCAGATTTCTCCTATTTGTAAATTGGACATAAAAGTTTCATTTAATTATATGGTCACACAAGTAAAGATGAAATTCCCTATCATAATGTACATGGTAAGACCAATGTTGTTCCTGAAGTTTTAATGATAAAATTTGATAGAATAGCTTGAAATAGCAGTGTGCAGGGTTATAAATGTATGCCAGTTGTTACTGTCAGCAAAGATTTGGATATCAATAGAAATTTTTTTATTTTCTATTTGTCCACTAAATTAGCTATTTCTTTTCAGTCATTTACTGGGAAAAAAATTTGCTTGCCTATAAAGTTCAAAGGATAATAAGATATAAATAGTAATAAAAGCAAGAATGGACATTGATGCTATAAAATGTTTGCTAACAAGCTAAAAAAATGTACCCTCATCACCCACATGTGGTTTTTTGTATTATTTTTGCCTTCATATTCATAATCATTTAAAGAGAAATTTAAAAATGTTATGTAATGACTATAAACTGAAAATAATTAAATAATCAAAGCCTCTTAATATAATTTTACTCCTAAGATTTTTCCCAAACTCTTAGAGATCAGCAATTTCTATGGTTATGAGAGTCATGTCTGTGTGTATGCATTAATACTCATCATAGTATTAATCTAATTTTTTTTTAATCACAACAAACTTCAAAACCTTCCGAAACGAAATTTTCCCTGACACCTCTGCGCCTCAGGACAGGAGTTCCTCACTTATTCAGCCTGCAGCTCTCAACCCCTCATGGAAGGGGGAGCCTGCAGGTGAGTGCGTGCAGGAGCTGGGTGAGTGCTTCTGGGCACCGGCAGGAGCAAAACTCTTGTATGGGCCACATGGCAGCATCTAATGGGGGAGTACCCGCGACTCCCGAAGCCTCAGAGGGCATGTGTGACAGTGTGCACTTTTAGCTTTGCCATCCGTGGACAGCTTAAGTGTTATACAGCTCACTGGGCTCTCTGCCTTTTCACGTGAGGCAGTTGCTTTCCACCAGCGAGGGCAGAGAGTCAGTGTGACAGCCTTTAGCTCACACCCATGGCACCCGAGCTCTTGTTGGGCATCCAGGAAAAATCAGGCCACAGGAGCAAATTGAAGGGTGGTGAATACGGAGGATTTTAATGCAGATGAAAGTGTCTCTCAATGGGAAAGGGAGCTGGAAGGGGAATGGAGTGGGAAGGTGATCTTTCCCTGGAATCCTCTCCGAAACAACACCATCAAGAAGCTGTCCCTCTGAAATCATGCTGCTTCTCTCTGATGTGAAACCACAGTCTCCAATGTCCAGATGTCCAACTGCGTCTCCTCTTCTCCTCTTCTCTGCTCTCTGCCAGTCAGGTCATGGTTTTGTTGTTGTTGTTTTTGTTGTTGTTGTTGTTGTTGTTTAATTTTAATTTTTATTTTTGGCTCACTGCAACCTCCGCCTCCCAGGTTCAAGAAATTCTCCTGTTACAGCCTCCTGAGTAGCTGAGACTACAGGCCCCCACAACCGCGCCTGGCTACTTTTTGTATTTTTAGTAGAGACAGGGTTTCACCATATTGATCAGGCTGGTCTCAAATTCCAGGTCAGTTGTTTTTATGGGAACAGGATATGGGGCAGAGTGGGCCATAGGTGGTTTTGGAAAAGGCAACATTCAAATGGGAAAACAGGAATGTATGTTCTCACTTTGGGCTAAAGTTTTAGATTTGAGGATGGGGCCCTCGTCAGGGACCCCACCCTTTTCGGCCTAGAATTCCTCTGCCTCCTGTATCTATCACTTCTACCCACAGTGTGTATGTACGTATACATATATATCTCATAACAATTGTTACTTCTGAGAAGTGGCCATGATAAATCTTTCAGAGGTGATTAAAATGTTTTATATTTTGATAAAGGTTGGAGCTACAGAGGTTTTGAATTTGTCAACACTCATTAAAAGGGTAGCTTAAGACTTGTGCATTTCTTTGTAAATATCACCTCAAATACACAAAATAAAAGGAGGACCATTACCATATATTGATTTCTTACTATTTATATGCATGCTGAAGCATCTGGGAAAAGTAAACTGATGTCTGAATTTTGAAACTAATAAATCATAAGCCTTATAAATGGCATAAATTGAAGGATAGATAGATGGGCTATGTCTGTTGAAATAATGAGGTAAAATTTTATTTGTAGAATTTAGATAGTGGGACATGAGTATTCATTACAAAATTGTTTTAACTATTTTATAATCAAAACTTTTAATAATAAAATGTTGTTAACAATAAAAACAAAATATGTAAGTTCCTTGTAATATCTGGGTGTCATCATTTCCTTCATTTTAAATGTATAATCTAAAGGTGTGATTGAAAAATTATGACACAAATAAGGTAAGTGAAAAGTTTGCACAGTAGCCATCTGTGATGCATAGAGTTTACTGTTTGTTGTATTTTCTTGGCTTTTATTTTCTTATAATTTTAGCTTCTATATATTGTGTGTTTTTCTAATTTTTTCATTTACAAAAATTATATATTCTTTTATTATTTTCTAATTCTGTTACTGCATTACCTGCTGTGTTTTTAAAATTCTCTTCTTTCTTCTAGTAAATTTTCATTTGTGAAATGATCTTTTGTGTCTCTAATTTCCTCCCCTCCATTCTGATATCTTATTTTCAGATTTGCTAATTTTTCTAAGTGTTCTAATATTTTTCTTACTTTATTTTGGCTCATTTTGAAATATTAAAGCTATACTTTGTTTCTGTTTGTGTGAATGTTTCCTGACATAATTTTATTACTTGAAATAATATTATTCTAGTCCTTATTCCTTATTTTATTATAATAACCTTGTATTTGATTCAATAGCAATCCTTTGTATTGTTCCTTTTGATGTGTAATTTGCCTTTCTGATTTACTGGAAGGAAGTATGTGTTTCAATGTCTTTCATAGATTCATAGCTTTACAATTTCCTCTTTGGTTCTTTTTATAAAGTGTTAAAATTTGTGGCCTCTGCTTTCTTAAGACCTCTCAGTTCTCTTTTGGGATCCCACTCTCTACCATTGAGCAACTCTTTCTTTACTCTTTTTTGTGTCTTTGTGGCACCAACTGGGTTCTATCTCCAACAGTTTCCCTACACTATAACATGGGACACCATTCCAAATGAGCGGCTGATGACTGGTTTTGAGATTTCATGGAACTAGATTTTTTTAGCCCATTTGAACCTCACTGTGGATTCTTGCACTCATCCTGAATTGAAGGCAATCCAGTTTTAGTTGTGTAAACTGGTTTGCTCTATTTTCCAAAGAGAACCTGTTGGCTAATCCGCAGTTTCTCTCTTGTCAAGTATGTGTGCCACTTTTTTGAATCTTCTGTCCACACAAATGCTGATATCATGAAAACATGTTCCTTTTTCTTGAATGTGTGTATTTGAATATTCATAGATATAGCTTTTTATGTACTTTTGTTGTAGATATGGTCCATCAGTTTTGTTTCTGCTATTCAATGTACTCTGACATTTTCACTTTATTAGAAGAAACAAGATTAAAAACTATACTGTAACAGTTGTCATCACTAGCTTTTTGTAACACTTTTTAGTTTTAAAAAAAGTTTTTCTGTTTCTTATCTAAAAATTAATCTTTCAATAATTTTATTTATGTATTATATTCTATTAATTTAGACTAGCATATCGTTTTGTGTATTTGATTTTTTAAAAAATTTCTTCATTTAAAATTTATATTTTACAACAATATTTTTTACATGTAAAATTATATAAACCTAACAGTAAAATAATTAAATGAATGCCACTGTTACAATACCACACACATAGTGTACAGGAGATACAATTTCCCAGGTTATTTGCTTCTAAAAATTTTTATGAAATGTATTACTTCATTACCAAATAAACTTAATATTATATACTATTCAGAATGGTCACTGACATCTATGTCTAGGGGGAAACAAAAACAAAACTGTTGCTAAGTTTTTCTTTTATTTTTTGGCTTATAAGTGACACATTTATAATTATAATGATAATTTATGAATTATAAATTCAATTTCATTTTGTACCCTGGCAAATATTTAATATTAAGTTTTTGAGGTTGACATAAGTTGATTTATTCATTATGTAACACAATATTACTGTGAACCTACTTTTTCCAAATCATATATGTTTGTGTGTGCCTGTTTGTGTTTAGTTCTTGTTTTGATTTTTGTACTAGCCTTAAAATCTATCCCTTAATCACTAAGAAGCACTATAGATAACACTCCTAAGAAATTCATTAAAACTTACAAACATAGAAAATATGTTCATATGTTAAATTTTTAATAGAATATATATATATATTTGGTATACAGCATATTGTTTTGATATACATACACATAGTGAACTGGTTACTACAGTCAAGTTTGTTAACATATCCATTTATTTACATACTTACCGTTTTGTGTGTGTGTTTTGTGTCTATGTGTGTCATATGAATAGTTATGATCTACTATATTATTAAATTTTAAGTGTATAATACAGTATTATTAACTATAGTCTTCATGCCGTACATTAAATATTTACAACTTATTTATCCTACAATTTTAATTTTGACTGTCTCCTCATATCCCTCACTTCCAAGCTTCATTCAACCACTATTCTACTCTCTGCTTCCAAGAATTTGGCTATTTTAGAATCCATATGTAAGTGAGATCATGCAGTTTTTCTTTCTATTCCTAGTTTATTTCACTTAGCATAATTTTTCAGGTGTATACATGTTGTCATAGATGACATAATTTTCTTCCCTTTTGAAGTGGAATAATATTCCACTTTAAATTGTGTGTGTGTGTGTGTGGTTGACCTTTGAACAATGCAAGGGTAAACAATGTTGATTCCCTGCACAATTAAAAAAAAAAATCCACATATAACTTTTGGCTCTTTGAAAATTTAACTACTAATAGCTTATTGTTGAGTAGAAGCCTTATAAACAACATAAACAATAGATTAACATGTATTTTTGTATGTTATCTGTATTATATATAGTATTCTTACAATAAATTAAGTGTAGACAAAAGACATTAACAAAATCACAAGGGAGAGAAAATACATTTAGAGCACTGTACTGTATTTATTGATACCGTAAGTTTACCATGTCTGTTTACAAGATGAATTGTCTGTCTGAAACTGTGCACAACCACAGTTGCAGACCTCAGTCTCTGCAGTACATATCAAGCAACTCAACTTTTACTTATAATGTCATGATTTTTCTCTGCAAGCATCACTAGTGGCACTTCATAAAGATCTCAAGATGTTATTCAAGGTTTACAGTATTGAACTAAGCATGCTGAAAAATACACAAAATGGAGGGAGAGATCACTTTTTGCCATGACAAATAATTTACTTCAGATATAAATTGCTCATGCAGAGATCATGAGGCTTAAATAGTGTTTTAAATGATACAACACTTCAGGTCATCCTAATAGCAAAAGGAAATGTCTAAAAATTATTACAGTACTACAGTAAGTATTACAGTTAAGTTTCAAACTTTCAAAATCTGAAATATTTGTGCACTGACATGAAACCAGGACTGGAAAGTCTCACACAGACACAAAAACTACTTAACAAACTTTGTTTTATGCATAAAATTCTTAAAAATATTATGTAAAATTACATTCAGGCTATGGCTATAATTAATACATTAAACATAAATGAATTTTATGTTTACACTGAAGAGCCATCCATAAAATATTTCTTAATGTATATGTAAACATTTCAAAATATTTTTAAAAATCAGAAATCCAAAACACTCTTGTACCAAGTATTTTGGATAAGGACTACCCAACCTGCATACAGACATAATTCAGAAATATTTTAAGTTTGGTTCAGACCACTGCAATGAGCAACTGTTATCAAAAAATGAGTCATGCAAATATTTTGGTGTTCTAGGACATATAAAACTTATGTTTATATTACACCGTAGTCTATTAAGTGTACTATTATTCTTAAACAAAGTATATATATTTGTGTGTATATATACTTTATATTTATATATATGCCAATGTACATATCTTAATTAAAAATACTTTATTGCTAATCTCACTGCTGGTATATATCCAAAAGAAAGGAAATCAGTATATAAAAGAGATATCTGCACTCCCATGTTTGTTGTAGCACCATTCACAATAACACAAATTTGGAAGTAACCTAAGTGTCCATCAATGGATGAATGAATAAAGAAAATGTGGTACATATACATAATGTAATACTATTCAGCCATAAAAAAGAATGAGATCCTGTCATTTGCACCAACATGGATGAGACTGGATGTCATTATACTAAGTGAAATAAGCCAGGCACAAAAAGACAAACATCCCATGTTCTCACTTACTTGTGGGATCTAAAAATCAAAACAATAGAACACGTAGATATAGAGGGTAGAAGAATGGTTACCAGAGACTTGAAACGGAAGTGGGTGGGTGGGTAGGAGGTGGGATGGTTAATAAATACAAAAAAAAAAATTAGAATGAATAAGACCTAGTATTTGACAGCACAATAGAGTGACTAAAGACAATAATAATTTAACTGTAAATTTTAAAATAACTAAAACAGTATTATTGGATTGTTTGTAACACAAAAGATAAATGCTTTAGTAAATGGATACCCCATTTTAAATAATGTGGTTATTATGCATTGCATGCCTGTAGCAAAATATCTCATATACCCCATAAATATATACACCTAATAATATGTACCCACAAAAATTAAAATGTTTTAAGATCACACTGTATCAAATAAATACATAATATATAGTTATTTTTCAGTTAAAATTGCAGTAAAATGTTAAAGATTACTTGAAAAAACACTTTATTGTTAAAAAATGCTAATGATCATCAGAGAGACTTCAGCAAGTCAGAATCTTTTTTGCTGATAGAGGGCCTTGCCTTAATGTTGAAGGCAGCTAACTGATCATGGTGACAGTTGCTGAAGGCAGCTAACTGATCATGGTGACAGTTGCTGAAGGTTGAGATGACTGTGACAATTTCTTTCTTTCTTTTATTTTTATTTTTTATTTTTTTGCTCTTTCACTTATCCCCCTTTATTTTTTTTTCTTTCTTTTTTTTTTTTCTTCAGCTTTTAAGTTCTGGAGTACATGAGCAGGATGTGCCAGTTTGTTACATAGGTAAACGTGTGTCATGATGGTTTGCTGCACAGATCAACTCATCACCTAGGTATTAAGCCCAGCATGCCTTAACTATTCTTCATGATGCTCTCCACTTGCTGCACTCCACCCCCGACAGGTCCCAGTGTGTGTTATTCCTCCCCCTGTGTTCATGTGTTCTCATTGTTTAGCTCCCACTTGTAAGTTTGCTGGGGATAAGGCTTCCAGCTCCATCCATGTCCCTGCAAGGGACATGATCTTGTTCCTTTTTATAGCTGCATAGTATTCCATGGTGTATATGTACCAAATTTTCTTTATCCAGTCTATTGTCAGTGGGCATTTGGGCTGATTTTATGTCTTTGCTATTCTAAATAGTGTTGTACTGAACATATGTGTGCATGTATCTTTATAACAGAATAATTTATATTTCTTTGGGTATATACCCAGAAACAGGATTGCTGAGTCAAACGGTATTTCTGCTTCCAGATCTTTGAGTAATCGCCACACTGTCTTCCACAATGGTTGAACTAATTTATGTTGCACCCAGCAGGGTAAAAGTGTTCCTTTTTCTCTGGAACCTCACCAGCATCTGTTGTTTCTTGACTTTTTAATAATCATCATTATGGCTGGTGTTAGATGGTATATCATTATGATTTTGATTTGTATTTCTCTAGCGATCAGTGATGTTGAGCTTTTTTTCATATGTCCGTTGGCTGCCTGAATGTCTTTTTTAGAGAAGTGTCTTTTAATGCCCTATGCCCATGTTTTTGGTGGTGTTTTTGTTTTCTTGTAAATTTAAGTTTCTTGTCGACTCTGGATATTAGACCTTTGTCAGATGGATAGATTGCAAAGATTTTCTCCTATTCTGTAGGTTGTCTCTTCACTCTGATGATAGTTTCTTTTACTGTGCAGAGGCTTTTAAGTTTAGTTAGATTCTATTTGTCAATTTTTGCTTTTGTTACAATTGCTTTTGGCGTTTTTGTCATAAAACCTCTCCCCGTGCCTATGTCCTGAATGGTGTCACCTAGATTTCTTCAAGGGGTTTTATAGTTTTGGGTTTTGCTGAGTCTTTAATCCATCTTCAGTTAACTTTTGCATATGATGTAAGGGAGTGGTCCAGTACCAATTTTCTGCATATGGCTAACCAGTTCTCCCAGCACCATTTATTAAATAGGAAATCCTTTCCCCATTGCTTGATTTTGTCAGGTTTGTCAAAGATCAGATGCTTGTAGGTGTGCAGTCTTATTTCTGAGTTCTCTATCCTGTTCCAATGGTCTATGTGTCTGTATTTGTACCAGAACCACGCTTTTTTGGTTGCTGTAGGTTTGCAGTATAGTTTGAAGTCAGGTAGCTGTGTCTATGTGTGTCATAAGAATAGTTACAATCTACATTATTATTAAATTTTAAGTGTATAACACAGTATTATTAACTATAGTCTTCATGCTCTACATTAAATATTTAAAATATATTCCATAATTTTAATTTTGACTGTCTCCCCATATCCCTCACTTCCAAGCTTCTGTCAACCAGAATTCTTTCTGATTAGGATTGTCTTGGTTATACAGGCTCTTTTTTGGTTCCATATGAATTTTAAAATAGTTTCTTCTAATTCTGTGAAAAATGTCAATGATAGTTTAATGGGAATAGCATTGAATCTATGAATTACTTTGGTCAGTATGGCCATTTTCACAATATTGATACTTTCTATCCATGAGCATGGAATGTTTTTCCATTTGTTTGTGTCCTCTCTAATTTCCTTGAGCAGTGGGTTGTAGTTCTCCTTGAAGAGGGCCTTCACTTCCCTTGTTATCTGTATTCCTAGGTATTTTATTCTTTTTGTAGCAATTGTGAATGAGAGTTCATTCATGATTTGGTTCTCTGCTTGCCTGTTTATTGGTGTATAGGAATGCTAGTGATTTTTGCACATTGATTTTTGTATTCTGAGAATTTGTGGAAGTTCTTTTTAGCTTAAGAAGTTTTCGGGCTGAGATGACAGGGTTTTCTAGATATAGGATCATGTTATCTGCAAACAAAGCCAGTTTGACGTCTTCTCTTCCTATTTGAATACATTTCTTTCTGTTGCCTGGTTGTGCTGGCCAGAACTTCCAGTACTATCTTGAATATGAGTGGTGAGAAAAGCCATCCTTGTCTTGTGCTGGTTTTCAAGGGGAATGCTTCCATCTTTTGCCCATTCAGTATGATACTGGCTGTGCATTTGTTATATATATTATATTGAGGTATGTTCCTTCAACACCTAGTTTACTGAGAGTTTTTACATGAAGGGATGTTGAATTTTATTGAAGGCCTTTTCTGTGTCCATTTTAGATAAACATGTGGTTTGTGTCTTTAGTTCTGTTTATGTTATGAATGCCTTTTATTGATTTGCATATGCTGAACCAAGCTTGCATCCTGTGGATGAAGCCAATTTGATTGTGGTGTGTAAGCTTTTTGATGTGCTGTTGGACTCAGTTTGCCAGTATTTTATTGAGGATTTTTGCATTGATGTTCTTCAGAGATATTGGCCTGAAGTTTTCCTTTTTTGTTGTATCTATGCCAAGTTTCTGTATCAGGATAATGCTGGCCTCATAAAATGAGTTAGAGAGGTGTCCCTCCTTTTCAATGGTTTGGAATAGGTTCAAAAGAAATGCAGCAACTCCTCTTTGCACCTCTGGTAGAAATCAGCTTTAAATCCATCTGGTCCTGGCCTTTCTTTTGTTAGTAAGGTATTTATTACTGCCTCTATTACAAAACTCGTTATTGGTCTATTCAGCAATTCAATTTCTTCCTGTTCAGTCTTGAGAGAATGTATGAATCCAGGAATTTATACATTTCTTCTAGATTTTCTAGTTTATGTGCATAGAGGTGTTTATAGTATTCTGATGGTTGTTTGTATTTCTGTAGGGTCAGTGGTAATATCCTCCTTATCATTTCTGATTATGTCTATTTGCTTCTTCTCTCTTTTCTTCTTTATTAGTCTAGATAGTGGTCTATCTATTCAAATGATTTTTTCAAAAAAAACAGATTCTGGATTCATTGATTTTTGAAGGGTTTTTCATGTCTCTTTCATTTCTGCTCTGATCTTGGTTTTTTCTTGTCTTCTGCTAGTTTTGGGGTTTATTTACTCTTTGTTCTCTAGTTCTTTTAATTGAGATGTTAAGTTGTTGTCTATAGATCTTTTTAACTTTTTGATGTGGGTATTTAGTGCTATAAATTTCCCTGTTAACACTGCATTAGCTAAGTCCCATAGATTCTGGTATAATGTCTCTTTGTTCTCATTAGTTTCAAGTAACTTCTTGATTTCTGCCTTAATCTCATTATTTACTCAGAAGCCTTTCAGCGGCAGGTTGTTCAATTTCCATGTAGTTGTATGGTTTTGAGTGAGTTTCTTAATCTTGAGTTCTAATTTGATTGTGCTGTGGTCTGAGAGACTGTTATGATTTCAGTTCTTCTGCATTTCCTGAGGAGTGTTTTACTTCCAATTATGTGATCAATTTTAGAGTAAGTGCCATGTTGTGATGAGAAAAAAATATATTATAGTTTTTTGGGGGGTGGTGGAGACTGACATCTTTTAAAATAAAACAACAATGAAGTTTACCATATTGATTGACTCTTTCTTTCGTGAAAGATGTCTCTGGAGCATGCGATGCAATTTGAAAGCATTTTACCCACAGTATAACTTCTTTCAAAATTTGAGTCAGTCCTCCCAAATCCTGTTGTTGTTTTATCTACTACGTTTATATAAGACACTAAAATAACTTTTATCTTTTTTAATGACTTTGAAAGCATCTTTGCCAGGGTAGATTCCATCTCAGAAAACTTTCTTTTCTCATTCATAAGAAGCAACTTTTCATCCATTGAAGTTTTATCATGCGATTGTAGCAATTCATTCATAGCTTCTGGCTCTACTTCTAATTCTATTTCTCTTCCTACTTCCACATCTTCATTTACTTCTCCCACTAAATTGTTTTTTTCTTAATTTTAAAAATGTTTATTTATTGTGAGTACATAGTAGATGTATGAATGTATAGGGTACATAGATATTTTGATACAGGCATACAATTTGTAATAATAACATTCAGTGTAGGTATCCATCACTTCAAGTATTAATCTTTTCTTTGTGTTACAAATAATCCAATTATACTCTTATTTATTATAAAAAGTACAATAAATTATTGTTGATTGTGGTCACCCTGTTCTATCAAATAATAGATCTTATTGAACTCTTTAAAGTCATCCATGAGTCTTGGAATCTACTTTTTCTAAACTCCTGTTAGCGTTGATATTTTGAACAACTCCTGAGAATCACAAAACTTCTTAATGGCATCTATAAACCTTTCCAGAAGATTTCAATTTTCTTTTCCCAGAGGAATTACTATATATGAAATCCCTAGTATTAAAAAATTATTTATTAAATGATAAGTCTTGAAAGCTGAAATTATTGATCCATGGCAGCGAATGGATATTGGTTAAAAGGCATGAAAACAACATTAATTTCCTTGTTCCATCTTCATCAAAGCTCTTGGATGACTAGATGCATTGTTAATGAGCTGTATTATTGTGAAATAAATATTTACTTATTAGGAGTAGATCTCAACAGTGGGCTTGAAATATTTAGTAAGCCAAGCTGTAGATAGATGTACTGTCATCCATGTTTTATTGCTCTGTTTAGAAAGCATAGGCAGAGGCCGGGCACCGTGGCTCACGCCTGTAATCCCAGTACTTTGGGAGGTGGAGGCGGGTGGATCACGAGATCAGATCGAGACCATCCTGGCTAACACGGTGAAACCCCATCTCTACTAAAAATACAAAAATTTAGCCAGGCGTGGTGGTGGGCGCCTATAGTCCCAGCTACTCGGGAGGCTGAGGCAGGAGAATGGCGTGAACCCGGGAGGCGGAGTTTGCAGTGAGCCGAGATCGCGTAACTGCACCCCAGCCTGGGCGAGAGATCGAGACTCCGTCTCAAAAAAAAAAAAAAAAAAAAAAAAAAAGAAAGAACGCATAAGCAGAGTAGATTTAACATAATTCTAAGGTCTCTAGGATTTTCAGAATGGTAGTGAGCATTGGCTTCAACTTAAAGTCACCACTGCATTCCTCCCTTACAGGGGAGTCAGCCTGTCTTTGAAGCTTTGAAACCAGGCATTGACTTCTCCTGTTTAGCTCTGAATGCCCCAGATTGCATCTTCCGACAATATAAAGCTGTTTTATTAACATTGAAAAATCTGCCGTTTAGTGTAATCACTTTTATCGATCGATTGTCTTTGCTACTCCTTATGGATAACATGCTGTTATCTACATCAGCACTTCAAGGTTTATCTTGCACTTTTGTGTTATGCACATGGTTTCTTTCATTAAACCTCATGAACCAATCTTTGCTAGCTTTAAATTTTTCTTCTGAGGTTTCTTTACCTTTTTCACCCTTCATAGAATTAAAGAGAGTTAAATCTTTGCTCTAGATTAAGGTTTCAGCTTAAGGGAGGGTTGTGGCTGGTTTCATCTTCTATCCAGACTATTAAAACATTCTCCCTATCAGCAATAAGGCTGTTTTGCTTTCTTAACATATGTGTGTTCATTAAAATAGCATTCTTATTTCCTCCAAGAATTTTTCTTTTGCAGTTGGAACTTGGCTACTTATTTGACACAAAAGACCTAGCCTGCCTTGGCTCTCAGCATGCTTCGTCACTGAACTTAATCATTTTTAGTTTTTTATTTGAAGTGGGAGATGTATAACTAATCCTTTCACTTAAAAACTTAGAGACCATCGTAGGGTTTCTAATTGACCTAATTTAATATGTTATAATATTGGTTTCTTTCAGCAAATAGGGAGTCCAGAGAACAAAGAGAGATATAAGGGTATAGTGGTCAGTGGAGCAGTCAAAAGATACACATAATCAATTCAGTTCTCTCTTTTATATGGATGTGGGTCATGGCATCCCAAAACAATTTTATTAGGAACATCAAAGATCACTGATTACATATGACCATTGTGATGCTTAATATTGAATGCCAAATTGATTGGATTGAAGGATGCAGAGTATTGTTCCTGGGTGTGTCTGTGAGGGTGTTGAAAAGGAGATTAACATTTGAGTCAGTGGGATGAGAGAGGCAGACCCACCCTCAATCTGCGTGGGCACCCTCTAATCAGCTGCCAAGGTGGCTAGGATAAAAGCAGGCAGAAGAACGTGGGAGGACGGGACTGGCTGAATCTTTGGCCTTCGTCTTTCTGCCGTGCTGGATGCTTCCTGCCCTCGAACATCAGACTCTAAATTCTTCAGCTTTTGGACTCGTGGACCTACACCAGTGGTTTGCCAGGGACTCTAGGACCTTCAGCCACAGACTGAAGGCTGCACTGTCGCCTTCCCTACTTTGGAGATTTTGGGACTCGGACTGGCTGCCTTGCTCCTCAGCTTGCACATAACCTATTGTGGGATTTACCTTGAGATCATGTGAGTCAATAGTCTTTAATAAACACCTTTTCATATATACATCTATCCTCTTAGTCCTGTCCTTCTAGAGAGCCCTGGCTAATAGAATCATAACAGAAAATAATACTGAAAAAATAAAATTTTGTGCCAATTACTAGTAAGTGACAAACACGTGATGTGAGCATGTGCTGTTGGAAAAATGTTACCGCTGGACTTGCTTGACACAGGTTTGCCACAAACTTTCAATTTGAAAAATCACAAAAACTGTGAAACACAATAAAATGAGATATGCCTGTACATATAATCCTATTTTCTTTATTCATGAATCATTTGATGGACTCAGGTTTTTTCTAAATCTTGGCTATTGTGAATAATGCTGTGAATATTGGAGAGCTGCTGCTTCTGTGAGATAGTGATATCATTTCCTTTGGAAAATGCATATATATATATATGTAGTGTTTATTAATTGTAGGATTAATTGACAAAGTAAAATACAGGAGACCTTGTGCGGTCCATGATACAATGTGCTTTTTGTCAAATGAATAGGTTATTTTTGTTTGAGGAAAGTCACAGAGTGCCAAAAAAGGCATATGCGATGTCACTTATCATAGTGATATATATTTTAAAATATATTTAGCTGCGATCATAAACATAAAATACTACCAATGTTTCTATAAAAATAACACATTTTCAATGTATAATATTAAGGAATTGAGGTCACTGATTAAATCTCAAGAAATGTTGTTTTTGATTTATATGTTTCATAAAATTTTTCTAAATCTTAGACACCAGCAATGAAAATAAAGAGTTAAAATAGTCCTAAATCAGAAACTAAACTGATTTATTAAAAATAGTATTTTATTAACTAAATATTATCTAACTTTACATATCAAATTGTTACATTAAAAGGAATTAGTTTTTTTTAAATGTACCAATGATACTTATGTTGGGAAAATAATTTTTTAGAGAATTCCAGCAATCATGGGCAAGGTTAATACTGTTTTTAAAAATTGTTTATTAGAAGAGATTATTTTTGGAATTCAAATATCACTGTTCTTTAACATATCTTGAGATTTTGCAAATGCATTAGCAATTTAATGGTACATACTGTGGAATAAAATTCATATTATAATGAAAATTATATTTACTGCAGTTAAGTACCGAGAAATATAGTAATTAGAAATAAATCACTTCAAATTATGCAGCTTCTTACACTTATGTGCTTGATTACTTTTTAATATGTGACATCATTCCAGCAGTTCTTGCTTCTTCATTAGTGTATTCAAATTTGATGTTTCCTTTACAGAGCATGTGTGCAATTTATTTGGTACTAGGTTATAAATTTTAGAAAATTAAGTTCTGTGTTCATTAAGTCTGAACATTGTGATAAATGAAAGACTTTTGAGTCTTTAATGATATATGAACTAACCAACAATGAGCTTATTTTCAAGATTTGCCTTTGTAAAATATTATATCAGAGAAGAAATTATTGCCAATATCGTCGTGATTTTCCTCCTATGTATACTCAAACTATTCCTCCATAGAAGACTATGCCATATAGATGTGTACTTATCTGTAATGCTATGATATAGTAATATATATTATGTAGTATATCATTGTATTATACTTATTAGTGTAAATTATATTAGTTCACAAAATGACATAAACATGTTTTCATGAGAGTATATTACAGAAAAAAAAAAACCTGATGCAGACTAGGTAGTTAGGAAATGGTTTTCTGAGAAGTTTTGCTGTAACAAGTTTGAAAAGTATACAATTATATATTTGTTTTCTTGTTAATTTTGATATATCTTCATAAACTTGCAAGTAGAGGTGATAAATGAACAGATAAAAATATGTTTCTGAACCTCATAAAAGAAGTCTAATTTGTGATATAGATTTCAGTTATTGATTTATAAGAAAATTAAAGGTCATTGTATAAAACAGCTTTCTTACAGATAAGATAGAAACACAGCATATAACATGGTAAAACAATCGATACAGGTTTTGAAAAAAGAATTTGAGCTGACAAAGACGTTATTTAAAAAAAATCAAAAGATGTACCATCATGGAAGTTAAGAGAAAAGATGGTGTCAAGGTTTAATAAATTAACAGTGGTAAAAAATTATGCATTAAATCAGTGATTTTATTTATTTATTTATTTTTACTAAATCATTTATTCTGTATGTCATGTTCTGTTCTGTGTCCTGGAGATAAAGCAGTGAATAAGACAAAGCCCTTTCTCTCAAGAAACATATTTTCTCACTATGGAAGAAAACAAAAATAAAGAATAAGCTAACACATACTATGTAAGATGGTGATAAATGCTATGAAGAAAATGTAGAGGAAGTGAGTTACGGTGTCTTGGGATAAAGGAGCTTCCTCTTGTGGTTAGGCAGAGAGGGAAGGGCTTACTCCTAATGCATATTTTGGGAGAAACCTAAAGAAAGTAAGTGAGAAAATTATGTTCATAACCGAACACATTTTTAAGACAGAGAGGATATCAACTGCAAAGTTTCTCAGGCAGGAAAGGGCTTCTCAAACCTCCAGGAGACTAAGTTAGTAGTTAAGCAAACTAGATGTGACATGATTTGAGATTAAGGTAAAAAAGGTAGTGGGATGTAAGATCATATCAGACTTTAAAGACCATGCTATGGAATATGGATATTATTTTAAGTAAGTTGGAAATTCAAAGGCATATTTCAGCAGAGAAGTTCAAAATATGACTTTCTTTGTTTTCAAAAAAGTATCCTGATGCTGAATTGAGAATAGACTGTAGTAAGCTGAGAAAGGAGGCAAATACACCATTTACGTACACTTTTCTTTCATCTGATGTGCCGTGCACTAGGACTTAGCTATGGAGGTGGTAATAAATGCTTGGATTCCGCATGTATTTTGAGGCAACCCTGAAAGTTTTGCTGAATTATTGCATAGACTTACATGTATTCTGAGTGGATTGTGGAGCCATTCTCCAAGACATTGACTAATATTAGTTGAAATGGTTTCAGATTTTAAAATGTTATTTATTTAAAGATGCATTGTATTAATTTCTATCATGTGTAATAAATAAAACATTTCTTATTTATGAGAATCCACATCAGTTAATATTTTCTTAATTGTATAAATTACAAATAATTGTCATGTTCAAGGAGAGTGTTCTTTAATTTAAGCAATCTAAATTCACTGAATTTATAAAATTGTAACCTAAAGTAAAAATCCTCAAGATTTTACTTAGCCTGCATAGGCTCCTTATAATTGAATTAATTATGTTAACTAACTATTGGAAGGATGAAATATAAATATACCGCATACTATCTTTATGACTCTGAAAAATTCTGAAACATTAAATTGAGAATCACCATGAAACATTCAGGAAAAACTACTAAAGAGTCAGGATGAATTAGTAAAGTCATTTCAATGAGATTTAAATTTAAAGTAAAAAATGAAAAAACTAATAGTTTTTTACAAGTCAAAAATAGCTGCTTTGTTTTTAAAACTAAATTTATTCATCTGAAAAGTGTACATAGATTGGAAAAACAATTTTGTGAAACTAATATCAGAATGCCTTATTTAAGCACACTTTTACTATGATCTAACAGTGTGGTATATGTCTAAATAAACTATCACTCATCTTATATTAATAGATAATACCATTTCCTATCAATAAGAAATATCTGCTTGTACTTAGTTCTGATAAGATTACTTGGAAAAAATTATGTTTAACATTAAATTCATTTATTCATGCATTCATCCACTTCCCTCTCATACCTACTTACTGAATTCAAACTGTGTGAGGTACTATCTTCTCCTCTGAAGATATGTAATATCAAATGCACATACATTGTGTGTGTACATGTATGTATATGTGTGTATGTATACATATGTTTACACACACACACTCCCCCACTTTTACTTGTTTGACTTTAATAGAATATACTAAAAATAAAGTCAATGCTTAAAAATTCTAGAGACTGGTGCAGACTCTGGTTTCCCTGTCTGCTGACTTAGAGTCTTCTTAGAAATTCTAAAAACCCTCTCCTTTGTCAAAGACTTTCTTCCATCTTAAAAGCTTTTCCTTCTGTTATTAACATAATTTTCTGTCTTGCTTACTTCAGATTTCTCCAAACTATGCTTTAGGAGAGAGGCCTTCTCTCTCTATTCTATCCACAACAGGAAGCTCTCTTACCCCTAAGAAAACCCTTTAAATTATATGTATATATATAAATTAAATATTAACATATATGTGTTATAATATTATGATATCTATATAACAAAAGATGACATATCCGTTCTAATTTGCTTCCAGCTTTAGATTTTTAAAGCCAAATATATAACATATGCCACAGCAATGAAGGTTATAGATCGACAAATATTTTTAGTATTATCCTCTGAAGTATTGAGTCAATCAGTATTTTCAGGGATAAATTTGAAATATATTGATTTTAGTAAGTACCCCCAAAATTTTCACACACTTGAAATTTGAAAAGACCTGACTAAGCTCTTAAGACTAAAATCCTAAAATCTCTCTCTCTACCACACACACCTCTTTGAATTTAACAGAACATTCTAAAAATAAAGTCAGTTCTTAGTAATTTTAAAAATTGGTTTAGACTAGAAAGATGTAGTAAAGCCAGGGCCTGGTTAGAATATTGAATCTTACCCATAATATTCACACTGGAATTTTTTTTCCAGATTTCTATCTTCTGGCTTCCAAGTCTTAATCAGAGCAAACTAGGAAGATAGTATGAGAAACCAGCTAGGTTACTAAGTATGAAGGTCTTTAATGCCATGACTGCTAATCTTTCTCTCTGAATAGCTCAATTCCTTCTTAAAGGGGCTTTATACAGACAATGCTGAAGCCAAGGAAATTGCAGGTACATTATTTTCCTGGGATTGTCACTCGCTATTGCTCACACAAAATGTTTGATTAGCACTAGTGAAAGCTTTTATCTATTCATGAATCCATCTATCCATTCATGTATCTATCCTTCCAATCATTTAGCCATTCATGTACCCATTGATGTATCTATGAATCCATGCATTCATACATTTAGTCACATATTATTTTTAATGTCTGATTCACGGCCAATTTCAATCCAATTTCCATGATTAATACTTTTTCTTTTTGCTATTGATTGCTATCTTCTATCTTCTGGATTTCCATTTCCTGTGCACTTCCTAATTCATGTAGACATACATGTTTTCTTGGACAAAGGTATGTTAAATATCCTTAACAATATAGGATGCTTCCCTGACCAATACTACATGAAAGAAGGAAACAATTAGTATTCTGGTGTAGGTGGATTGCTGTATTTTTTTCTAGGAATTCCTAAGTGTAAGTTAATATTGTCAAAACATACTGTGAGCATTTACAAATTCTGAATTATAGCATGATTACTATTTTTTGGAGCGATTAATCTTCTCATCCCTCATGCTTCAATCCTAAAGTGGTAATTTCACTGTATGTCTGTGGGATTTCTGTTGAAGATGTTATCCAATTATAAAGTATTTGGAGAGAAGCTTTGAAAATAGAATATGTAAAAAAAGTTTCCCAAATTTTCAACTTAATAAAAATATATCTCACATTTGGAATATGTTTGATAACTTGCTAAAATTTAGTCATGGTTTAAAGTTTCACAACTTAAAATGTAATCATGATTTAAAATTTCATAGTTACTAGAATATTGTCAGAAGATCGAATAAAATAAAGTTGATATACAAGTAAATATTTTTTAATAAATTTATATCTAATTATAAAATGTGTGCATTAAATATGTCTACTTCAGCCATATGTCTATCAATTTGAAAATAGTAAGAGTATTTTCATTTATTTGAGAACAGAAATCTTAAAAAAAGAATAAGAAAAGCACAGAAAGTTGGAGGAAAGGATTGGATACAAAACAAAATATATTACAGTAATTGAAATTGAACATAATCATACTTGTGTGAAAAAAAAAGTTTGGCACTCTATTGAAATGAGTTTGGTGTCTCACCCCACAGCGATGTGGATCCTAACAGGCAGGGTGGGAGAGGGGGCGGCTCTTACTCCCCATATCGCGGGGGGGGCCTCCCCCGGCTATTACGACCCACATCGCAGGGGGGTGAGGCACCCCCCGCGATATGGGGAGTAAGAGCCACCCCCTCTCCCCCCAGGCTATTACGACCCACATCGCAGGGTGAGGCACCCCCCTGCGATGTGGGGAGTAAGAGCCACCCCCTCTCCCCTGCTGGCTATTACGATCCTTGGACAAGATTAAGTTTGGCCAGATATAAAATTTTTGGAGTTTGTAAAAGAAATCAGAAAGTTTAGGGGCGTGTCCCACACTTACAAGTGCAGTTGTTCAGAACAGCAAAGAAGTCAGTTTCTCTCTCAAGAATTCTCTTTCAATACCGGCTGTCAAGCAAATCTTATTTACTTAGATTGGATTATAAGATAAGTTGAGATATATTTTTAATCTCTTCATTTTTATTGTTTAATAACTATGATGTAGTCACAAAACTTTGCTATGAAAGTATTGAAAAAACATTATGGTATATGATTTTCAGTATAAAATATTTAATAGTTAGAAGTATAATTTGCTGATAAAAAAAGAACAAATGAACTTACTTTCCAGAGAATGACACCAAGTGTAACAGTATAAAACTATAAAATCTTTAAAGGTAATTTTATGCTAAAATAAATAAGAGGTTCGTATATCACAAATTAGAATAAAAATCAGTTTTAGGAAAAATATTTTATTTAAATTAATATTAAATTAATATTAAATATTTTTGTATTAAGTCATTCAATTCATTTTAAGAATAATTAAGGTAATATTTAAATTAAGGCAAATATTTACTGAATAGTTGTTTCAATGTTATAATTACACAATTTTCTATTTAAATTTATAACTAATTATACGTGAATATACACTAATAATCTGGCATTTAATTAAACATTTATTTTCACAATACTGTGATGTTAGGGGCTGAATAAAATTACCTTTTTCTTCTCCATCTGAATTTAAAACAAATTGTAATAGAAGAAAAATAAATAAAAAGCAAATAATTAGCTTTACCAAAGATAAAACGTATCAGAAAATATAATTTTAATTCTGAGATTGTAAATCCTCACCAATAACTTATCAATGTCATTGCTTTTAGATTAACCCTCCCATAAGGAATATTGTATCTTTGTTGTGCAGTATATATGTAGGTTTGTACTTCAATGATGATAATGCTGGTGGTAGTGTTGGGGATTATGCTAGTGGTATTGAATAATTAGATTGGTAGTAGAGAACAGTGAGTACCAAGAGATATTTGATGTGTTAGTGTTAAGAAAATTTCGTAAAGTTAAAATCAGATACCCTGGATTAAACTTGAACTTAACTACTAAAAAACTGAAGGTGAAATAAATTAGGGACACAAACTAGAAAATTTAGCAGTTATTTTTGCTTAGCTAAAATGTCTACATAAGGCAAAGAAAATACATCTCTTCTGATTCATGATTTGTAATTTTCATAATTTACATTAGTAACTATTTGTAACCCAGTTGCTTTTTGAGATTACAAAACGATACTTCAATATAAGCAGTAACAGTGTGTACAACACCTACAAACAGAGGTTAAAATATAGTGAAATATTTAGAATTTTTGACTAAATTAAAAGATACATAAATATTTTAGGTTTGGAGTTTTAAAAGAAGCTCATTTTTACTTTTTAGAAAACTAACGCATAAGCTATGACAATAATTTCACTACGTGTGCTTTGCATTCCAGGATAGCCTTTTGTGTCGAAAAGCAGCAAGATAGGAAGTAATGCTAAAACAGAAATAGAAAAAAAAAGATCAGCACCAGAACTATGAAATATTTACTGATAAGTGAACAACTAGAGTGATGGTGTGTGTCTTTCCTGGTTAGTGTCAATAAAATGAGGACATTACTGAAAGCTGACTTGTCAATGGATAAGAAACATGGTAACCTACTGCATACAGTTCTACAAGAGTTTGGTCTGTAAAAGTGGCTAATTGCATGGAAAATGTGTGCTCATTTACGTTATCTTTAGAATTTTTTTTTTTTTTTTTTTTTTTTTTTTGAGAGGAAGTTTCACTCTTGTTGTCCAGGCTGGAGCACAATAGCACGATCTCTGCTCACTGCAACCTCCGCCTCCCTGGTTCAAGAGATTCTCCTGCCTCAGCCTCCGGAGTAGCTGGGATTACAGGCGACCACCACCACGCCCAGCTAATTTTTGTATATTTAGTAGAGACAGGGTTTTACCATGTTGACCTGGCTGGTCTTGAACTTCTGACCTCAGGTGATCCACCCGCCTCTGCCTCCCAAAGTGCTGGGATTACAGGCGTGAGCCACCGTGCCTGGCCTCATCTTTAGAATTTTAACCGCATTTTTATGCTTTCTATTTTCTCCTAGAAAAAAAGGTTTTATTTTGTAAACATTTACCTCACTTTCTGTCATTATTCAAATATTTCTTAAGAATTAAAGGTTGAAAATAAGGTTCATATTTTAGATACCAGCTCCAACTAAAAGTCATATATATGCAAAGCAAGAAGTCAGTAATGAAAATACAGATTTTCTGCGTAAAAATATGATTTCATTATCTTTCTTCGCCTTTATACCCCATCCATTAAGCTGCTAATTTTCCTGAATGTTTTATCTCAGGACCACAGCAGACTCAATATTCCCTTACCCAGGCTTTGTATTGGACTGCCATTCTTGAACTCCACCTGCTCTCAGCATTCTCAGCAGTTAAAAATGTGCACCTCTTCAGAAAAATTCCTTTTTTGAAACTTTTCAAATTAAATGGCATAGTTTCTTTCCGTTCAACCAGTAAATTTTACATAAGGAAGCAGTAAATAGAAGAGAGCAAAAGTTATGTTGTGGTTATGGACTGTGCTTGTACATTCACATTGTAAAATCCTCAAACCTATTAATTTACACATAACTTGTTTAACTCCTAAATTAACAGGCCCCATCCTAAGCACACTAAATCAGATAGAGATACAGATGTAAATATAGATACATGTACTCATTCGTTATTCATCCCTGAAAAATCTCTGTAACTCTTGCAGCCTTTTCTGTGACAAAAATTATCAATTTCTTTCAAGACCCGTCCACTTAATAATAGAGCTATTAAATATAAGCCTTGTATCTGAGAGTTAAACTATGTTTCCTACAATGCTTCTAATGTTCTTTGGTATGCAATTGTCCCTTGCTATCGTGCTGTGCTCTGACTGTCCCTCCCAAATTTATATATTGAAATCCTAATCTCCAAAGTAATGATTTCAGAAAGTAAGACCTTTGGGGAGGTGCAGCCTTCATGAATTGGATTAATGACCTTATAAAAGAGACGCAGGAGAGCTAGATAGTCCATTCCACCATGTGAGAACACAGCGAGAAGGTGCTATTGAGGAATAGGCACTCATTAGACACTGAATCTGCCAGCACTTCGATGTTGGATTTCTCAGCCTCCAGAACTTAAGAAATCAATGTTTTTTGGTTATAAGCCAACCAATTTATGGTATTTTGCAATAGCAGCTCCAGCAAAGATACCTCATATATGTATCATATAAAATACCTATTATGTATGTATAAGTTATCCTTACATAAGTATATAACTGTTTAAGTTATATAACGTATTCACATGCTGTGTTTTATATTAGTTATATGATACATATTTATATCTTATGTAAGTTTATATGTTATATTACAATATGTTTATGTAATATATGTATATATGCAATACATATCCATATCATACTTAGGAACAGAAAATATTTAAGTGTCCTTGCAGGCATTAATAATCCCCTTCAACAATTTTCATGTTTTTCCTGTAAAAATCTTAATGCTTTTAATGTCTAAAATTAATGTAAATTCTCAAAACACCATGTATTTGCCCTCCGTGAAATATAATCTTTCCTATTATAGGAGGAACAGATGTATAATATTTCTATTGATACTCATTGTGAAAAACTTAATATGTCTGTGGCAAATAACTTACCTATACTATCATACCCTTCAATCTCAGTGAAAAATAAGAGCTAAAAAGCATGTAGTCCAATTTCATTTCCTATGCATAAATTTTCTTTTGATTATTCCCGGTAAGTATGAGCCAATCTCACTTAAACATTTCAGGGACTATCCTGTTATAAAATGGAATGAATGCATGCTTTAGAATTATTGTCACCTGTGCTTCAATTCTAGCTCTCTCACTTATTGACTGGGGGTTTCAGGAAATTTATTTATCATGAAGAATCTTCAATATTCACTTGAAAATAATAATACCCAAAATATACAATGTATTGGTTACTAAATGAGATAAAAGGGATAAAGTTATGATATTATTCCTGGAGCTCAAGTAACTGTTGCCTTTCTTCTTTTGTCAACAATTTACTAATAAGTGGAAAATAATAATCTTTTTAGGTGTTCCACACATTCCAGTCATGAATTCAAACACTATCGTGATAAAGTGTAGTTACATTTAATAACTTATGTTTGCTTCCCTTGGGTCATTAATTATTAAATCCACTGCTTCCAATGGAGGTCATAGTTTGCTTCCTATCCCTGTTCTTCTACCACAGTTAAATGTCTACCTGAGATTAAAACAGCTGTCCTCTATGCAAAATTAAAATCACTACACTAATTATAAAAACAATGAATGAAAGTGAAATAATTTTTTCTTATTACTTACAAGCCAGTTCTTAATTCATATTGATACTATTTTAAATAAGTAAAGCTGTAAATATTTCACACAAGTGTCTCAAAGGATAATGAGAAATTTAGATTGTTATGCATAATTTGAAAGATGTTACATATGTTATATATATAACATATATTACATACATATTGTATATAAAACATATACCACATCTAATACAGAGATATCTTGGCTACCCTTCACACCGTTTCTCCCAAGAGAAACATTTTTAAAAACTGTAGTACAGTATCACAACGAGGGTATTGACATTGATACAGTCAGTGCTCAATAGTTTGATAATCTGTTGTGGAAAGAGCTATTGTATTGCCTTTTTATAGCCACAACAACTTCACTCTCCCTCCATTCCTGACACTTGGAAATCTACATCCCATTGGTATATTATTACAATTTTAATAATACTATACATATGCAGATATATTATATTATTATTAGTATTAGTGAGCAACGCTTGGGATTGGCTGTTTTCATTCAGTGTAATCTGAAAATTTGTCCATTATGTATATTAACAGTTTATTGTTGAGGACTACTAAATAATGTAGATATTATAGTTTTTGTAACTCTTTATCTGTTGTAGGACATCTTTGTTTTTTTCTGCTATGAACGTTTCTGTACATTTTTTGTGTGTGTGAACGTAAGTTTTCATTTCTTTGGAAAAATGCCAAGGAGTGTAATTGCTAGGTTGTATAGTTGTTGCATGTTTAAGTTGACAACGAATTTTTAGACTGTTTTGCAGAGTAGCTGTACCATTTTATATTGCCATCAGCAATGTAGAATCAATTCAGTTTCTCTCCATCCTCCCAGCATTTGATGTTGTCACTATTTTTATTTTAGGCATTGTTGTAAGTGTGTATTGTTATCTCACTGGAATTTTACTTTTTATTTCCTTTATGGCCAACAACGTTGAATATTTTTTCATGGAGTTGTTTGCTTTGCCACTTATATATCCACTTTGGTAAAATATACGTTTATAATTTTTCCTTTTTTCTTAGTGTTTTGCTTATGTTTTCACTGTTCAGTTTTGAGAATTCTTTATATCTTCTGGATTACTAGTTGTTTGTCAAGTGTCTGGTTTTCAGATATTTATTCCCAATGTCTTCTTTTAGATTTATATTATTGAGTATATTTGAGGTATACAACATCATATATTGATATGGACAGATATAGGAAAATGATTGCTACAGTCAAATTTACATATCTGCCATCTTTTATAGTTATTGTGTGCATATGTATGTGTGTTAAAAGCACCTAAAATCTACTGTCAGCATATTTTCAGTATTCATTACAATAACATTATTTTTAAATTATTCATTTATTTATTTTCATAGATTTTTTGGGGAGTGGATGGTGTTTGGTTACATGAGTAAGTTCTTTAGTGGTGATTTGTGAGATTTTGGTGCACCCATCACCCAAGCAGTATACACTGAACCCAATTTGTAGTCTTTTATCCCTCACCCACCTCCCACCCTTTCCCCCAAGTCCGCGAGGTCCATTGGTAATTATAGTCCTAATGCTGTACATTAGATTTCCAGACTTACTTATCTTACCTAACTGAAAATTTGTATTCTGTAACCTACTTTTGCCTATGTCCTTCCCCCCGACTTTTTTCCCACTCATGGTAAACCACAGTTCTAATCTATTTCTATTTATTCTACCTTTTTTAAGATTTTGCATATAAATGAGATCACCTGTCTTTTCATCCTCTAAAGAGGCTTTTCACAAAGCAAAAATGTTTCCTTTTGATAAAGTCTAGTTTACTAATTTTTTCTTTATTGGCACATACTCTTGATGTCAAGTCTAAGAACTTTGTCTAGCTCTAGATCATTATTACTTTCTGACTTTTTTCTAAAAATTTTAATATTTTTATATTTTTAGCATAAGCCCATGATATATTGAGTTAATATTTTTATAAGGTGTCAGATTTATATTGTTTCATTTTGTTTTTCTTCCTGTTAATATCTAAGTGTTAAAGCACCATTCATTGAAAAGGCTGTACTTTCTTCATTGAATTAATATCACTTGATTTTTAAGTGACGTTTTAATTATAAGTGATTTCTAAATATAGTAAAAATCCATTTTCAGAAATATAGGACTAGATTTCAGTATCTCTCATCAAGTTTTTTTATAATTAAAATTTATCTTACTTTTTAAACCCATGAATACCTAGGCACCATCCAAAGCCCACATAATCAATTTTTTCTTCTGGGAAGAAGAGTATCTAATAAATAGCTCAAGACAATTTTTATTATAAAAAATTTAAAACCATTAAATTAATATTTTTTCAATTTTTCAAGGAAATATTATTTCAGTGAAAGTTAAAAAAGCAAAAGGGACTAATTACCTAATTTGTTATTATTATTATTATTATTATTATTATTATTATTTTTCTCTGTCACCCAGGCTGGAGTGCGGTGGTGTGATCTCGGCTCACTGCAACCTCCGACTCTGGGGTTCAAGCAATTCTCCTATATCAGCTTCCCGTGTAGCTGGGATTACAGGTGCCTGCACCCAGCTATTTTTTGTATTTTTGTGAAGACAGGGTTTTGCCACATATTCCAGGCTAGTCTTGAACTCCTGACCCCAAGTGATCCACCCACCTCGGTCTCCCGAAGTGCTGGGATTACAGGCATGAGCCACTGCACCCAGCCATTTGTTTCATAAATGTATAAATTATGTTATATAAGTTTATTGTATTTTCTTTGGCTTTTCAATCTAGTGTTCTAATACAATCTTTGCAAATACTAATCTGGTATGGGTATACTGGTATCAAACTCTAATAACAAGTAATATAATGAGAAGAATATAGAACATTTAAGTAATTATTTTTATGTATAGTTTCTGTATAATAAATTGTCTTTATTCTAAAAACATATTATTCATATTTGACAGTAAAATTTTATTAAAAATTTCATTTTTTCATTAAAAATTTATTTTTCAAGTTATCTTAATTGCAGAAGGCCTTTGGAACATATTGTCGTTAATGTTCTTATGGGAGATTAAAATGTTTAGAAAAACATGTAGAAGACTATTTTTTAAAAAAATCTACACGTATATTGCTTTTAAAAGTCTGGGAACAACTTCTTACCAATAGTTAATAAGAAACAATTGGGAATTTAAGTGAAAAATAAGTTGTCAGGTTTGATTTTTAATTGGAAATCTCAAATCTCTGAAATTTTTGAAGAATAAAAGTCTTTACATAGACGAGTAATATCATGAAACTAATCTAAGAACTAATGTTCAAGGCCATTCACTATAGATTCCTAAAGCTAACTACTTACTTCATTTAAAATGAGTGACTACTTAAATTAGTAACTACTTACTTCACTTAAATTTACTTAATACCTTTATTCATTACATTTGCTACATTAGTTCTCTCATAGAAATGGAATACAAGCTGGAGACAAACTGACCTGACCATTTATATCCTGTGTGCAGCAAGTGTTAGGTGCTACAAAATGGATGAATTATTCCATGTCTAAATGCTATCTAAGCCTAACTTTATATCCCGATCTATTGAAGTCAGCACACATTACATCTCAAATGGATTTTTTCAAACTCCACAGACAATAATGTACAATGATAACAAAATCAGAAAGAAAAAAACTTGACATTGTAAAATGTTTGCAATAACTGAAGACATAAAAATAAAAAAAAACATTTTTTCCACAGCACAATCTATATACATTAATATTTTGTAAATAATTCTATTTCAACTAATATAAAATACGTAATACTTATAAGAATAAGCAATGCATCACAGTGTATATCATATATGTTCATTATAATATTTTTTCTGGTAAAAATAGATATATTAAATAATCTACTTAAAAGGTGACATATTGTAATGAAATGTCAGAAAAGAAAAAATGGAAAAAAGTATTTACTTTTTTTCTGCCCCTGTAAAATATGAAAGAAACTACAACTTTGAGGATCATAAATGTATACATCTGCAAGGTGTTGTTTCAAGTTGGTCTTTATTGGTTAAGGAGCTGTTGTAACTAATAAAATCAATATCTCAATAATTTAACAAAAGAAACATTTATTTATGCCTCCCATAGAATATGATTGGTATTGGGGTGGGAATGGTGAATTCAGGCTGACAATGAAATTTAACTAGCACTGCTCACATTTCTCTTGTCACATTAGCTGGCAATTGAGAAGGAAAAGGTTTTTACTGATCATCCCAGAACTAATAAATACATTCTATCAGCGGTCATTAGCTATGGCTCTGTCATATTACCACCTTCATCTGCAAGAGAGACAGAAATGGAGCCTAGCTCTGACCTCAGAAGGAAAGTGATGTGAGTTTTATCAACAGCTAACTGGTCTCTGCCATATTTGGATATGTATGTTTTTCATGGATGTTAATACTTTGATTCTAAAATTTTAATTTGTATGTAGATTTATATCCAAAGGAAGAAATTTTGTCTCTCAATTACATATAAGAAAAAAATAAAATCACTTTGATAATGAACTACTAAGGAAATCCATAAAATGTTTAAGATCTCTAAAGAACGTGAAAATAACACAGATTATTGTTTTGGTATAGCTGAACTTTCTCATTAAAGATATTATGAGATTCATGATATGACTTGCCCAGGGGGGAAAAAATGGGCTAGTCTATTCACATAGCCAGAAACGTATTCTTGTTTTGATGGTACATGGGTTTAAAACTCCAGTCTTAGAAATTGTGTGATGCAACCTCCTTATGTTATAGGTCCGAGAGCTGAAGTTTAAGTGATAGGCCAACGGCAAACTGGCAGAAAGGAAATAAACACACTGTCTATAGCCCTTCAGTCGTTTTTTCCATTGGTTCACATTATCTCACAACGTGAATGTTATTATGTTGTGAACTGTGGAGAATACAAAACAGACACAACAGATTGTACATTTTCACTGTACCAGATAAAATGTAAAAGTCCAATGAGTCTGGAAACAACAGATGCTGGCAAGAATGTGGAGAAATAGGAATGCTTTTACACATTGGTAGGAGTGTAAATTAGTTCAACCATTGTGGAAGACAGTGTGGCGATTCCTCAAGGATCTAGAACCAAAAATACCATTGGCCCCAGCAGCAATCCCATTACTGGGTATATATCCAAAGGATTATAAATCATTCTAATATAAAGACACATGCATGTTTATTGCAGCACTATTTACAATAGCAAAGACTTGGAACCAACCCAAATGCCCATCAGTGATAAACTGGATACATATAAACCATGGAATACTATGCAGCCATAAAAAATGAGTTCACATCCTTTGCAGGGACATGGATGAATCTGGAAACCATCATTCTTAGCAAACTAACACAGGAACAGAAAACCAAACACCACATGTTCTCACTCATAAATGGGAGTTTAACAATGAGAACACATGGACACAGGGAGGGGAACATCACACTGGGCTTGTCAGGGATTGGGGGGCAAGGGGAGGGAGAGCATTAGGACAAATACCTAATGCATGCAGATTTCAAAACCTAGATGATGGGTTGATAGGTGCAGCAAAACACCATGGCACAAGTATACCTATGTAACAAACCTGCATATTCTGCACATGTATCCAAGAACTTAAAGTAAAATTTTAAAAAGACCAATGAGTATTAAATTCAAGTTATTTTCCAACATAAATATGTTTCTATCAGTTATTTTTATTCATGTATTTAAAAATATTCCTGACACAAACTGAATACATGAAGAATGGTATATTACACAGAGGATAATTGAATACTCTCACATACTGAATTCACACAGTCAACATTTTATAATCATTCATGCTCATCGTTAGTGTAAATAAAATGTCAGTGAATTAAGTGAACCTCCTCTATTACAATTCTTTTTTATATTTAGTTTGTACCAGGACTTATTGAACTTGAATGGCACTTAATGTGTTATTTTTTTCTCTTTAACCTTAGCTTACAAAATATATTTGTCTTCTCAGCATTCTATTTAATAAAGCACTATAAATTATAGTTATTTAGAGGATTAAAATTCTGCAAATTATCCTGGAGATCAAGAAATGGACATTTTGGCAAAGAGGAAAGGGGACTCATTTCTAACTCCTTACATTCAAAGTATTTGTGATATTGGAAGAAGTATCAAACAAGTACATACTTGCTACCTATTAATATACACCTTTAATAATAAAGCATACAGTTGTTAAACATTTAATACTTACATAGTAGGTTCTGGAGACACAAAGGTTAATAAGAACACCACTCAGCCTACTGATAGATCATAGTTCAGAAGACAAACATAACTCTAAGTTCAAGTGAACAGTATTACAACTAGAGGTGCGTATGTTATGGTGTAGAGAAAGAACAGTGAGAGACTGCTTGATGAACTGAGGAAAGCTTTGCAAAGGATATGAAATTTTTTAAAGGCCTTGAAGTCTGAATAGAAGTTCAGCATAAGAAAGGAGGGATGACACAGTGTACAAAAAGAATTTCATGGACAAGATAGTGCAAAGATGGAAAAAAAATCTTCAAAAACAGACTATCAAACTGTAATGTCAGGTTATAGAGAAACATGAAAGAAAAGTGCCCAGGTTTTGAAGTCCAGAACCAAACAATGCACACACCATGTTGGATTATATTCCTTTATCAAGAATTGAGTCACAAATGGCCATACTTAACAAGGACGGGTTTCATGATCATATGCCCTATGCAGTTGCACAGGGATCCATCCATAAAAAGGCCCCATGCTTGTTTCAATTCTATGCTCTTGATATTTTAAGTTTTATATTGTTTTTGATCATGCTTTCATTTTGCACTGGGCCCTGCAACTCATGTGGCTGGTTCTGCACCTAAAAGCAGGAGAGGTTGGCCAACCTATTCTGGCCATGTGCCATTAAGAAAGGTATATTTGCTTTCCATGGCTATATAGCAGGCATTGCCATGGTAAGTATGACAAGGCAGTTCCAGTTCCAGGTAATCAGTCAGAGATTACGTGACATGCTTATTATAATGAGATGATTCTGATTCTAAGGGCATTGGTATTTTTTCCTTCTTAAAACTGAGTTAGTATAACTTATTCCACAGACATAAATGTAAAACTTGAAAATATTGTCAGAAAAGAGTAACACATTTGTGATTTACCTTTTTTTTAATTTGTATTATTATGTTTTCCCTGAGAAAACTGTCCAAAAGAGATGCACTAAGCAAAAATAAAAAGGAATTTACTAATCTAGAAACAGTTGTTGTCTGAGAGCCACCTTGTTAGGCAGCTTTACCAAAAGTGAAATAAATTGAATTGTAATTCCTGTTTAAAGAGTCAACTAATGTAATCACATAATAACAAATAAGAAAATGGAGCTTGCCTTAAGGAATAAGACTTCAGTAAATAAGAAACAAATTGGAAACGAGAACTATTATTCTGTGTTTACATGTGAGAGTATTGGAAAGATTATCCCTAATCAGCTTGATGAGCTAATCAGGAGGTTTAATTAAAAGCCAAACCATCAAGTAAACATTTCAACAACAACAACACAACAAAAAGTAAAATAAAGAATTAAAATATGATTAAGCAGCCCAAACAAACAAACACAAGGCTTTAGGTACAGAGTGCCTTTGGTTGTTGCTGAAAGTTAGAGTGTATTTTAAAGTAACCAATGTGGGAAAACAAACATTTGTGACTGGGCTTAGAAGTAGAGTTAGGAATTTAAGTTTGAAGATTAAAGAAAAAACGAGAGAGAGAAAGAGAAGAGATTGGGAAAAGAAAAGAATAAAAGTGACTACCTCTAGCTATTTTCAGCTTTGCAAAAACTTTCAACAGCACGCCATGCATTGTTAAAACCAATGGTCTCATTGAGGATGGGTGCTCTGTTACACAGACATGACTTGCTTTGGCAAACAAGATGTTAGCAAATATGACACAAGCTGAGTCTGGAAAAACAATTGCACAGTAGGGCTTGCTCTTCAGCTCATTTTGTCCTTCTATCTAACCATCAAAATATGCCCCTGGTAGCAAGCTAGAGAATAAAATGTGTGGAGCAGAGCTAGTATGGAGCAGAGTTGGTGGAGAGCTGAGTTATCCCATATGAGGATATTCTATACCAACCTGCCCTCTCATCACAAATGTGTGAATCATGTTAGCAAAGAGCAGTCAAGTCTGGCCCAGGTCAGCAAACACAATGAATGAAACTTAGACTTATGAGAAATAATAGAGTTGTTATAAACATATGTTGTTATTATTAATATAATATATAATGTATTTTAACATGTATATAACAATAGTGATATTAAATATGAAAGTAAATTATGTTAGGTTTAAGCAGGAAATGACTTCAATTTCAGCTGTTAATTCATATTGTACCCTTGCCTGAGAAAATCAAACACAAATCAAATTATTGGCATTTGTTTAACAAATAATAGTTTAGAAGCTCCTCTCTCTTTCTCTCTCTGTCTCTCTCTCTTTCTCTCTCTGTCTCTCTCTTTCTGTTCTTCTTTCTCCTTCCCAAAATACTCATAAGTAGTTTATTCTACATAGCAGAACAATCTATGGTCTGCATTCTTCTTTGTGCGTCTAACATTAGAATAAATTTTAATTTGCCGGGATATTGATTATTGAACTGTCCCAGAGGACATCACACTTTTCCAAACAGTGATCTTATGCTGGTAAGGAATGCAAAAAGCAAAATTTCATTCTATGAAATTCTCTGAGATGCCATAAAAATAAATAGTTATTTTACTCAGTGAATATTTTTGGAGACCCAGTGATCTGGATATATTGAGATATCCCTGCGAAAAGTAAAAATAAGTTGTTCTATATAGAATCTCCTTCAGTTCAGAAAGAAAGGACAATGCAAATAAAGCCACTCTTTTTTCCCAGTTAGTGCATCTGTATTTTGAACAATATAAACACTTGCGTTGTTTAAGGATTAGTATGGTTTAATCTGTATTTTAATGTTAGCACAAAATAGTATGATCAAGATAAGAGTAAAAAGATTTGTAATGTTTAAATATTATTGCCTCTGTGCTGCCATGTTCTATTTCCAGTAATACCTGTACACTACTGCTACCTAGTTGATTTTAGAAAAAAGTAAGTCCTATTTAGACGTATTGCATGCCGAGTTACTAACAAGCTTCCATTTTTACTTTTGATGAAAAGGTTTGTTGTATGGTCTCGAATTGGAAATAGGCAGCTCTGCCACTTCACTTTAAAAAGCAATAGATCTCGTGGTGGGGAAAGCATGTGTGGCAGATCAGGAGGTTTCAAGTGCCCTTTGAGAAGCCTAGCTAGGATAATAAGAAGGAAGGCTACCATGTTTTGATAGCAGACATAGCAGAAAGCATTCTACTTTTGACAAACATTCTTTAGTATATAGGTCCAGATAGAGACAAAATGTCTAACCATAGGACACCAAATGGCAATGTAACACTGAGATGCCCATAATTATCTGATTCACTTTTCCATATCATTTGACCTAACAATTGTTAAAAAATGAAAGTGATTCATTCAGGATAATTTTTTAAAGGCAAAAGTAAGTTATGTAAGTAGAGATTTTACACTGAAACTCAAGAAATCCAACAAAGAAACATATTATGCTTAAGAATACTGACATTGGCCGGATGCAGTGGCTCACGCCTGTAATCCCAGCACTTTGGGAGGCCGAGGCAGACGGATCACCTGAGGTCAGGAGTTTGAGACCAGCCTGGCCAACATGGTGAAACCCCGTCTCTACTAAAAATACAAAAATTAGCCAGCCATGGTGGCAGTTACCTGTAATCCCAGCTACTCGGGAAGCTAACGCAGGAGAATTGCTTGAGCCCAGGAGGCAGAGGTTGCAGTGAGCCGAGATCACACCACTGACCTCCAGCCTGGACGACAGAGCAAGACACTGTCAAAAAAAAAAAAAAAAAAAAAAAAAAAAGAATGCTAACATAAATAAATGATTACCTCAACTACAGGGTTTTTGTCTTTCAGGAATAAAGTTTTGGGCTGCACCAGGAAGTAGAAAACCCATCAGTATTGGCTTAGAGTAAGCGAATACTGAGTTATCATAAATGCCAACTATGTCTTGAGACCATTTGGAGACACTAGTATTCAAGTATCTACTCACCTACTTGAATAGTTTTTCTTGATATAAAGAAATACTTTAGTATATAATTATAAATATATATGAATGGCGTAAGTATTTAAAGTTTTTTCTATACCAATTTATATCCTTTTTGTGGTAGTTAACTTTAAAATTTAAGCTGTGAGTTAAATAAAGATTGTGAGAATACCAAGAAAAAAAATCAAAAGAAGAATGGATATGATCCAGAGAGGGTGGATTTAGATCTACACATAGCAACTGCTAATGTTTTAAAATACTTCCTCTCAAATTTTAAATAGAAAATGAGGGTGTTTTTATATATACAGATTATTATTTCATTATGGTATAGAAGGCACTTGCTATCAGTATAATTATGATTCAATATTGTTTATAATTATGATCTAAAATGTGTATTGATGTTACACAGTGAGCACACTTTATTTGAAAAGAATGGTCTGTCTTCGTAGCTGCCTAGCAATTGCTAACATGTTCACATGTTGGAGAAATTCCTTATGCCCTAAGCCCGAGACTTTCCACAGTAGAATCAAGGACATCCGTTCCCCATTGCTATTGTCAGAATGTTTGTGCCTCTCATCCCCCAAAATATATAAGCTGAAATACTACCATTAAGGTTTTGGGAGGCAATTAGGTAATCAGGACAAAGCCATCATTGGTAGGATTAGTAATTGTATATATTAAAAAAAAGAAGCAAAGCTTTTTCATCACTCTTGCTATGTGAGACTATAGTGAGAATATGTGGCCTTCTATGAATTGGGTCACGGACGTAATAAGACATCCAATCTGCCCATACCTTGATTTTGCACTTCTCAGACTCCAGAACTGTGAGAAGTAATTTTCTGTTGTTTATAAGTCACTCGGTCTATAGTAGTTTGCTATAGAAGCCCAAACAACTAAGACACCCATCCACCTTTGAATATAGACAAAAGGCAAATGGCATCTGTTCTAACAATAAAACACAATTATGAAAGCACAATCATGAAACTTCTTTTTAATAGCTAGTAATATAAGAAAGAAGAATTTGCACAGAATCCTTTCTAAGAAGGGTGGTACCAGAGACCTCTTGTCTTCAGAGAGAGTATTGGCTGTCCAGTACTCTCTCTGAAATGTTAGTGATGCCATCCAGTAACAAATGATAATTATGCAAGCTGTGGTGTTTATATTAACAGGTTGAGAGTCCTATAGAAAATTATATTTAGATATTATTCTTTGCTATTAGGCATCTAAGGCTTAATCACAGTCTGTCTCAGAGATTCAGTGAACTACCTAAAATCCTTTAAGAAATTACTTATCTGACACTACTAAGAATGGCTATTATTAAAAAGTGAAAAAATAATGTGCTGGCAAGGTAGCAGAGAAAAAGAAATGCTCATACATTGTTGATGGGAGTGTAAATTTGTTCAACCATCTTGGGAAAAACTGTGGACATTCCTCAAAGATGTAAAAACAGAACTACCATTTGACCCAGCAATACTATTACTGGCTGTATACCCCAAAGAATTTAAATCATTCTATCATGAAGACACATGCACATATGTGTTCATTGCAGCACTGTTCACAATAGCAAACACATGGAATCAACCCAAATGCCCATTAATAATAGAAAAGCTAAAGAAAATGTAGTGCATAAACACTATGGAATGCTACACAGCCCTAAAACAGAACGAGATCATGTCCTTGACGAGACCATGGATGGAGGTGGAGGCCATTATCATTCGAGAACAGAAATTAAATATCATATGTTGTCACTTAAGGTGGGAGCTAAATAATGAGAACACATGGACACATAGAGGGAACAGTAGACATTGAGGCCTAACAGAGGATAGAGGACAGGAGGAGGGAGAGGGTCAGAAAAAATAATTAATGTGTACTAGGCTTAACACCTGGATGATGAAATAATCTGTACAACAAAGCCCCCATGACACAAATTTACCTTTATAACAAACCCAGACATGTATTCCTGAACTTAAAAGTTGAAAAAAAGAAATGACACATTTGTTACAAATACCTTGAATTTGGTGTTATTTGCAACAAGGAGCCATCGCTGTCTTAGTATACAATGAGTCCACAAAAATGTAATTTTGAAGTAGAAGTAGACATATAAAGAAAAAAAATACAAGTCTATCTACATTTTCTTTTTTTTTGAGATGGAGTTTCACTTTTGTCACCCAGGCTGGCATGCAATGGCACGATTTTGGCTCACTGAAACCTCCGCCTCCTGGGTTCAAGCAATTCTCCTGCCTCAGCCTCCTGAGTAGCTGGGATTACAAGCACCTACTACCACACCCGGCTAATTTTTGTATTTTTAGTAGAGATGGGGTTTCACCATGTTGGCCAAGCAGGTCTTGATCTCCCGACATCAGGTAACTCACCCTCCTCGGCCTCCCAAAGTGCTGGGATTACAGTGGGGAGCCACTGCACCTGGCAAGTCTATTTACATTTTCTTATCCAAAACTATTGAGGCTAGATATCTTCCTGACATTTATAGATTAAAAAGAGGAAAATATGTAGCATTTTGTACTATAATATACCATTGATAGCAAAGTCTAGAAAAGTATGCTGAAATTAAATATATATAATATATGCATATAGGCATAAAACAAATAAATATTCACAGTAAGAGAGAGAAAACTAAATACTAAAAGAACCCTCATATTAATTCAGCTCAGATTTTTATGACAAACCTGTTTGGGTCAGGTTGTTTTTTTCTTACCAAATTTGTAGTGAAAAAGTTTCACTTTATATATTTTCGTGTATTTAAGAATTTTTGATGAGGAATTATTGGACATGTGATTATAAAATTCAACGTATATATTTTCAACTTACGACATGTATGCAAGAAGAAATTACCTTCATCAACATCACTTAATAATGTGTTAATTCAGAACCAGAGGAGTTATCAATATTAGAATTTTATTATAAAATTTTAAAAAGGTAGACCATGTTAGGATATAACTAGATTTTTTTCTATAGTGATCAAGTATGCATCAATGTTTAAATATTTTAAAAATGTATACTCTGTGCATGGAATTTTCATCATTTTTACTAGAAAGAACTGTTTATATCAAGAAAAGATTTTGCTCATAAAATACCTTGAATGAATTAATTTTTTAAACTTTTTAGGAGACTGTGAAGAGCATAACTTGCTATATTAGTTGGTGTATAAGGAGAATTATAGCTATGGTATTAGCTACAGCTTAGCTGAAATGGGTCTGCCACATGTGTTCCTTTGGGCTTGAACTGGTAATTAAGCATATATTCAAGAAAATTTTATCATGACCACTGAAACACAAGACAACATGCCATGCAAAAATAAATAAGTCAATAAATAAACCCTTGATTATTTAGCATCTACTTAAGTTTTCATTCATCAAGGTAAGTTACGTCCTAACCGAGATATTTAAAAACACTTATAAAACGTTTTATGCACGATATGTACTTTGAGTGTCTACAAAGATGAACGTTCACAGGAGAAAAGAACGGAGATAAAAAAAATAGATCATTACAAGTGGTACCTAAAAATAAATTACCAAAATGCAAATTGTTATTGTGCTTACTCTGTGCCAGAACTGTATTAAATGTGAAGATAATGTAATAATCAGAACAACCTTATCTATCCTAATAATATTTTAAAATCTACTGACAAATGTATGTAATATATATGTTAGAAAAAAATCATGACTGAATTGATTCAAAACATTTACAATGTTCTGAGAACATTCAAAAAGGATGAGAACACATAAAGGAGGGAAATAAAATCATACATTCTTTTTTTAGAGAGCCATAGATGCACTTTTGGATTTTGAATAATTCACAGACTCCTGTTCAAGTTTCCTGTTCCAGTATAGATTTTACTTCTCTTCCTCTTGTGCGTATTTCCATTCACTGAAGATTTTAAATGGAAGCATGATGTAAATGCACTGTGTTAAATCCCCAATATATTTATCAATAGAGGCGTATTTCTAGAAATGAAAATATTTTAAAGTAGCTGTATGAATTATAGCTAGGAATAATAATTATTTTTTATTTAAAAAAACCCACAAAAGTAGTTATGTGAACTGAAAATATGCAGTTTCCATGTTTTGTACAATTACAAATCAAGCTACATAAACATTTGATATAGGTGTTTACATAAATGTGTTTGATTAATAAGTGAGCAATGAGCAATAATACTGGTGGTGACATGATAAATGTATGGTTAAATTTAGGTAATACTGCCAAACTATTTTCCAAAGTGGCTATACCAATTTGACTTCCCACAAGCTATGTAAAATTATTCTAGTTTCTCTGCATTCTAACCAGCTCGTGGTATTTATCTTTTCTCCCCCAGCTAATGATGTATAATGAAATCAAATTGTGATTTTAATTTGCATTTCATTGATTTATGATTATTTTATTCTCACTGACTTGACTCACCTCTTATACCTTCTTGGATGAGGTGTCAGCTCAAATCATTTGCCTGATTTTTTTTTTCTGTTTTTTTTTTTTTTTTTTTGAGACGGAGTCTCACCCTTCTGCCAGACTGGAGTGCAGTAGCACGATCTCAGATCACTACAACCTCTGCCTCCCTTGTTCAAGCGACTCTCCTACCTTAGCCTCCTGAGTAGCGGAGACTACAGGCGTGTGCCACCATGCCCAGCTAATTTTTATATTTTTAGTAGAGATGGGGTTTCACCATGTTGGCCAGGATGGTCTCGATCTCTTGACCTCATGATCCACCCACCTCAGCCTCCCAATATTTGCCTGATTTTTATTGAAATGTTTGTTGTTGAGTTTTGATATTTTTAAAAATATGTTTTGGAAGCGAGTCATTTCTCTGATATGTCAACTATAAATATTGTCTCTGATTCTGTGTCTTATATTGTGATTCTCTTAAAAGTGATTTTTGAAGAGTAAAATTTCCTAAATTTTAATAAATTCATTTTTATGGCTTTTTTTCTTTTAGAAGTTCTTTTTTGCTATTGTAGCTAATAATTTTGCCTAACTCAAGGTTGCAGGGGTTTTCGCACATTTCTTTTATGTTTTATTAATTTTACATTTTAAATTAAGTTATATGATTCATCTTGAGTTAATGTTTATATACAGTGTGAGGTATGGGTGGAGCTTCGGCTTTCTGCACATGGATATCAAATGTTTCCAGCACCATTTGCTGAAAAGAATATCCATTCACCATTGAATTGCATTTACACTTTTGTCAAGAATCTATTGGCTATATTTGTATGGGACCATTTGTAGATTCTATTTTCTTACACTGATCAATGTGTCTATCCTTGATTACAATAATGATTATTTTGAACTTTTAAAAGAATAAGTTGTTTTTAAGAATTTTTAAAATAAATCTAAATTATTAAACATGTTAATGGAAACAATAATGATAGGTTATTGAATTCTAAAGAACAGTTTCATGAAAAACAATAGAAAAATAAGCTCAATTATGTCAATTTTACCACATAATTATTTTCAAAGATATTTCACTACATGGAAGATATTTCAAAGTGAATTTTTCTATAAATGAAGATACTTATTAAAATTATAAAAATCACTATTCATGTCATTTATTTTAGAATCGACTCAGTCATTCTGGTTCAGATCCATAGGTCAGCTAAAATGGTTACGCCACACATGTGCTCATGGAAGGGCTTGAACTGATAGTTACGCACATATACAAGATAATTTCTTTTCATGATGATTACAAAAACACAAAAAAGCATGAGACACAAAAAAGGATTTTAGCCCCAAATTGTTTAACATTGATTAGTTTTCATTCATTAAAGCAGTAACTTGACTGAGCTCAAAGACAGTTTAGGAAGTATGTTCCTACCATGGAAATCAGGTAGAAGGAGTAAATATTTTTAAATTATATTCCAACTACTGTGGTTTTGTATATTTCTTCTGACATGCGAAACATACACATTCCAAAAACCTTTTTTTTTTTTAAAATTATGGCATCAGGTTTGAAAGTCCAGATTATTGAAGTGCCTGTGAAATCTTGATGCAGCAATTTTTGATCAGGAGTCCTCTGAACCAAAAATCTAAGTTATCTAAGAACTTAGATAACTTAGATTGTCTTAAGTTATCTAAGATAATCATTACTCATGCTCCACATTGAAATATGGAACATGGAACTGTTAGCCTCCCAAGACATATAGAAGTCACAGGACCATAACAATTCTGGATAAATGTTACTAGATGTCCCTACTCTGGGAGGGGAAGAATATTTCTTTATTAGGCAAGCTTTCTATTATCGGAGCTCTTGGCTCTGCCCTCAGGAAGTGTCTTCTTTTGGCATCATACTCCTCGGCCAATTCTGAATAATTGGTTAAGAATTTAAGAATTAAAAAGAATTAAAGAATTCTCCTTTTGGGGTTTTTGAGATGTCCTCTCAACCTGATGCCTGTCTTTGAAAATTTAAGGCCAAAAGACATTTTAGAACCTGCACAGTTTTTGTCTTTTGTGATCTGACTAGCAGTATGTCTAAAACATCTTTTTTATAAATGTTTTGGTTTTATAAGTCTTAGATTCCAGTCAATCCCATGTGCCAACAGTCACATCCCCAATTATTTTTAGGATATTTCTCTCTCTAGACTTAATTGCAATCCTTTTGAAATTGAGCAGATCAGCTTGCAGTGAGACCACAATTTTCTTCAAATACTTTTATCTAGCTTAAATCGGTTTATTTGACACTAATTTCTTTCAGAAGTAGTAACTAAATATATTCAAGCAACATACCTAATATGTGTTCTTCCTTATTATATATAATAATAGTCACACTCTATTTGGTGAAAAGCGGTATTATTTTCTAAAACTGTAACTTCTAGATTATATTTTCTCAAAATTCTGTTGCAAACTGGCAAATATTTTTTTCAGCTTACCTCTTTCTAGTAGTAACTATGAAATACAGCTAGTAGCAACCAGTTCATGATTTCCACGTTTTGCCTCAAATTGTCCACTCTACTTTCAAAACACACAGGGGATGATTTATGCCTTTCAAAATATCACAAGCAAAATTTCATCAAATATTTTGGTAGTAAAGAAAATAAGTTGCTATTTTTCTGACTTTCTGTATCAGTTTTCTCACTATAAGCACTTGATCTAAAATTCACTGCCATTTATTCTATTTTTTTTTTCCTCCAAATAGCACTCCTCCCATTCTGGTGTCATTTTTTACATAAACTTATCTTAAGACTCTCTGCTCCTGAAGTGTTCCTCCTGGATTCTAGGCTTAAGGGCAACAGCTAGTGAGTCATAACTTTTCTCTTAGAAAAGGCAGATGTGCAAGATGACGTACCTAACCATACAAGCACACTAAAAGCACTGTTAATGTCACAGCTACTCCAATCCCAATATCAAATAAGTCATATATGATGAATGTACTAGTGAAATTTAACTAATAGAAAACACACTCATATTACAGAGGTCAGGGAGAGGGAGCTACTATTTTTTAATACTAATCTAACACAGTCCTTTTAAAAATAAATTGAATAAAATGAAGTCATTGACAACAGTTTTTCAAGAGAGAAAAGGGAAACACAAAGCGTTCATATGTACTAATAAATTGTCATCTATTTAAGGTGCAACTGCAAGTAATTCTACTTAGCTAGAATTGTAAGGAAGATGGTAAGAGAGAGTGAGAGTGGGGTTGGGGGTGGATGTTATCTACTTCTACCATCCTGAAATTATCATAACAAATACTATTCTAAAGTAAGTCATTGAGGAGATTCTGGTTGGTTTATTTTTAATATTCTCTCTTGAACACAACTTGTAGCAACATGAAAGTATTTCATAGTATTTGAATATAACGTACTTGAAGTTTTTTTGTGATTTTTTTAATATGCGCCATTCTTGCCAAGAAGGAACTGAAACTTGTTCCAACAAAAGGTCAAGAAAAAGCAAGAAAGATACCTAGTGAACTGGTGGTTCAAAACGGAAGTAAGACGAAATATATGCTTGAAATCATAGTGAAGAAAAGCTCTAAATTACACAATGGCATCAATGCAATAGACTCAAACTCAAAGAAATCCTAATTTTAAAAAACAGATAAAATGTCTTTAAGGTGTATCATTAAGAAAAAAATGTATGATAGAGTATCTAATGTATTCATTTTGAGAGCTGTTTGTTCAATCAGCTATTTGAACTCTGTAAGCAATGTTTTCTGTACATCTAGAAATTTTGAGTCATTTTCTATATATGTTTATATAACAGAAATTTTTTCAAGGGATATATGAAAATGATTTTTTGTGTTAATCTGGATGTAATACACGCCGCCAATTTAAATAGTCCATTTTCCCAATGTATCAGGTAAATATTTTTCAATAGAATTTTTTTCTTCCCATTCTATTCTGCTTTCTCTTTTACAATATCTGTTATGCCCAACATAGATCTTTTTCCCCAAAAATTCTAGGAAAGTTATAGCCTCCTTTGAAACTAGTGAAAATTACAAACCCACTTATCCAAAAGATACATAAATGACACAGCCAAAAAAAAATTAAAATTTCATCAGTTCATAGATGTCCTGAAGATCGTCTGTGACACTCCAGATTAAAATCTACCAAGTTTACAAGAGGAAACTGGTAATAACACCTTCAGGAGTCCACCATTGTACCATTACATTTGCAATTTGGCTTTTCTCCTAAAAAAACAAAATTGGAGAAATGTATTAGGATCTGTGCTTGTTCTCAAGCTATTATCTTTTGGCTCAAATCCATTCTTCTATATGCTGCTTTGGATGTCAGGTTTAGAATTCTGCAAACCAGAATTCTCCTTTATGAGAGAGTACTCTCCTATGTTTATGCCAAAAAGAGCAGAAAAGGAATATTGAAAGATGGGAGGAGGGAAGAAGGGACTTACTTGTTCCTGTTTTACTCACTGCTCCTATTATGGACACTGCAGCACAGCCCTTCACTCAGCTACAGGCAGTTTAGGTTCTTGTCTCCAACTTATTTTAATTTTAATTTTACATTCAAGGGGATATATGCAGGTTTGTTACAACAGTATATTGTGTGATGCTGCAGTTAGGGCTTCTATTTATCCTTTCACTCTGATAGTGAACATGGCACCAAATAGGAAGTTTTTCAGCTCATCTCTCTCTCTCTGCTACCACCCCAGCAATTTCATTACTGGATATATACCCAAAGGAGAGTAAATTATTCTACCAAAAACACACCTACACTCATATGTTTATCATAGCACTATTCACAATAACAAAGACATGGAACCAACCTAGTGCCCATCAGTGGTGGATAGAATAAAGAAAATGTGGTACATATACACCACGGAATATTACATAGCCATAAAAAGAACAAAATTGTGTCCTTTGCAGCAAAATGGATGCAGCCGGAGGCCATTATCCTCAGAGAATTAATGCAGAAACAGGAAAAAAAAATCACATGTTCTCACTTGTAAGTGGGAGCTAAACCCTAGATACGCAGGAACATAAAGATGGAAACAATAGACACTAAAAACTCCAGCATACATCTTGATTTTCTCTCAATAATTCTCTTTAAAGCAGGATTTTTAGATCAGAAATTAATGCTAGACACCAAGGTAAAATTGACACGATATTTCAAAGTGATTTGCTAAATAACTACGCGCTTATTTTCAAATAATACTGACTTCAAGCAATTTCTTTGATTTTGAACACCTTCAAATACTTTGAAAATAGAAAAATTTTGGGAGAATGAGTGAGATCATCTTGTGAGGATGGTATCTTAGGAGAAATCTTTGGTGTGATCTCATCCGGTTCTCCATCATGGGAAGCCTAGCTCTGGTGCCCTCCCGTCAAACCTAAGCAGATTTTGGCTGAGACCAAAAAACCTTTAATAAGTGGCAAACACTCGTGGTGTGCGGGGTGGTATAGAAGCGGCCTGAGAAATATCGAGGACCAGAGTTTCTCTGATAGCATGGATGCTAGATTGGGAAGCGTCACGGATACAGGATTGCTTCCATTTTCCTAATTTACTGGACAGGGATTTCATATGGGTTTCCAGAAGTGGATATGTGGCCCACATGAGAGACAGAAGCAAAAGTGCATACAGGACAAAATAGATGGGTATCAAGAACCCAGTAGCAAGAAGCTGGGAGTGAATGAATGAGGACTGAGGATGGAGTACCAAGCGATTCATTAGAATGCAGATGAATCGGCCTGGCGCGGTGGCCCACGCCTGTAATCCCAGCACTTTGAGAGGCCGAGGTGGGCGGATCTCGAGGTCAGGAGTTTGAGAACATCCTAGCCAACATGTGAAACCCCGTCTCTACTAAAAATACAAAAATTAGCTGGGCGTGGTGCCGCGTGACTATAATCCCAGCTACTCCGGAGGCTGAGGCAGGAGACTCGCTTGAACCCGGGAGTCAGAGGGTGCAGTGAGCCGAGATCGCGCCACTGCACTCCAGCCTGGTGACAGAGGGAGACTCCGTCTCAAAAAAAAAAAAAAAAAAAAAAAAAAAAAAAAAACAGACGAATCTGAAACACTGAAGGAAAATGCACTTGGACCAACCTTGTATGGAATGTCCAAATAGCCTCAAAATTGTGTCCGAGAAGATAAAAGAGTCATCTTTAAACTGCAGCATAGTCCATAGAGAATGAAGCCAGTTTAGGAAAGTACTGATTAAAGTATGAACTGCGGTATTCCTGTGCCTTTCCTTCCGCAGAGATCAATGGAGCAGCTGGAAAGGAGTAAGAATAAGAAGAGAGGCAGCCAGTAAGGAATTACAGGAGTCAATCGTGTTCTTTCCCACCACAGGCTCCCAGCCTGAAGCTGCCTGAGCTGTGGTAGGCAAGTAAACTTATCACTGGATCAATTTAGAATTTTGATTAATGTCGTGTTCTTCTGCTCTAATGATTGAATTGAGTCTTTGTTTAAAACTGTTATCAACCAACCGTCTGCCACATAAGATTAAGCAGACAACCTTTAGAAACTGCCAGAATTCTTGTCTAGATAAGACAACACTTGCTTTTTTTTTTTAGATCTAGGGACAAGAGTACATTATTTCAATTAGTAAACTAAAAGGATGGTGAGAAGTAAGTCAATATAATGTAATTTAAATATATTGCGAGGCTGGATTTTTCAATATGTCTTTCATCTTTATTATAATTTATCCTGAATTGTGTAATTTTTTAATTGACTGACAGTTTACCTATCTATGTATCTATCTACCATCTGTCATCTACCTATCTAAACTTCCCACAGATATTACTGAAGCATGAAAAATTAGGATCTGAAAAGATCTGAGACTCAACCACTCATTTTCATTCACATGTCACCTCCAGTCTTCCGAACTGTTAACTGCCCTGGCTTTGAACATTTATAATGAGGGATAGCGGAATACTTTGTAAGATTGTTAAGATGTAGGTAAGAATCTTACTATGCTCTTCCTTATATTCAATTGATTGGTTTCTCTTTGCAGCTTCCAACATTTTACTTTTTCTATCACATAATGTAGATCTTTTCTCTGGAATAGTATATATGAAAATTTTACATGAACAACTTTCAAGTCTTCTGAATTCAGCTATTGTGTCCTCATATCGTCTCTTCGCAAATCTTATAATCATGAATTTCTTATAAGTCATGATTTTTGGCACCGTCAGACATATTTCTGAACTGTTATCTATATCTATATTAAATTGTGGCAAATATTAATGGTCTAATATTTCAGAAAGAACTTTGAATAATTTACATAAGCATGTATGTCATTGGTATTAACTAATTTTATTTTTATTTCATCAATTAGGCGAACGCAACTAGAGCTTATATTGAGTTTATGGACTTCTTTTTTTCAATTTTCTCTTCCTTTTTATTGTTGAATGACAGTCTTCAAATAGATGTATCACAGTTTGTTTACTCATTCACCTGTGGAGGGACATTTTGCTTGTTTACGATTTTTTTCAATTTTAAATAAGAAAGTGGGAACAATAGTGTACAAGTTTGTTTTACATGAGTTTCCATTTCTTTGGATAAATGCCAAAGAGTGTGATTGATGAGTCATATGGGAAGTATATGTCAAACAACCAAGCTATTCCCACCAGCAATATATGAGACATCCAATTCTCTGCATACTCACCAGCATTTGGTATTTCCATTACATTTTTTATTTGAAAGCTATTTTAATATGTGTATGGTGGTATCTCGGCATAGTCTTAATTTGCATTTCCTTAATGGTTACTGATGTTGAACCTCTGTGCATATTTGCCCACTGTATATCCACTTTGGTAAAATATATATTCATGTCTTCTGTTTATTTAAAAATTTATAACCCAGGACACAGTTTATGTATCTATATATCTATATCTATATCTATCTATCTATATACACATATATGTGTGTGTGTTATCTATCTATCTATCTATCATCTATCTATCTGTTGGTTACTTGAAAAGAATGTGTATTTTGTTGTTGTTGGATGGAGTGTTACATAAATATCAGTTAGAACTGGTTGGGTTTGGTGTTGTTGAACTTTTCCATATCCATGTCGACTTTCTGTCTAGTGTTCCATCAATTGTTGAGAGAGGGATGTTGAAGTCTCCAACTACAATTGCAGATTTGTCTGTTTCTAATTTTGGTTCTATCAGTATTTGATTTATTTATTTTGAGGCTGTGTTGTTAAGTGCATCCACATTTACAATTATTATGTCCTCTTGGTGAATTGACCCTCTTATCATTATATAATTATCCCTTTTTTTATGCATTGTAATTTTCCTTGCTCTTGATTCTACTTTGTCTGAAAGCAGTACCACCACTTCAGCCTCTCAATTTATTAACATCTAAACAACACTATTCAGCCTTTGCACTCAATCCCAATGATTAGAATTTTTTGGCTGGAGGCTTTTGACTGCATGTTTTTTTCAGTTTGGAATTACTATTTTTAAAATTATTTCAGTAGTTTATGGGGAACAGGCGATGTTTGGTAACATGGATAAATTCTTCAATGGTGGTTTCTGAGATTTGGGTGCATTCATCACCCTAGCAGTGTACACTGTAGCCAATGTGTAGTCTTTTCTTCTCCCCCTCCTCCCACCATTCCCCCAAGTCCCCAGAGTCCATTATGTCATTCTTATGCCCTTGTGTCCTCATAGCTTAGCCCCCACTTATAAGTGAGAGCATGCAATGTTTGGTTTTCCATTCCTGAATAACTTCAATTAGAATAATGATCTCAAATTCCATCAATAGGCAATAATGCCATTATTTCATTCCTATTTGTGGCTGAGTAGTATTCCATGCTGTGTGTGTGTATATATATATGCTTGATCTACTTCTTGGTTGATGGTTATTTAGGCAGCTTTCATATTTTTGTAATTACAAATTGTATGGCTATAAGCATGCATGTGAAAGTGTATTTTTCATATAATGACTTATTTTCCTCTAGACTGATACCCAGTAGTGGGATTGCTGGATTAAATGGTGGATCTACCTTTAGTTCTTTAAGCAGTCTCCATACTGTTTTCCATAGTGGTTGTACTAGTTTATACACCCACCAGCAGTGTAAAAGTGTTCCCTTTTCACCACATCCATGACAACATCTATTATATTTTGGTTTTTTTAATGATGGCCATTCTTGCAGGAGTAAGGTAGTATTACATTGTGGTTTTGATTTGCATCTCTCTAATCATCAGTGATGTTGAGCATTTTTTCATATGTTTCTTGGCCATTTGTATATCTTCTTTCGAGAATTGTCTATTCATTTCCTTAGCCCCATTTTTGATGGAATTATTTATTTTTTTCTTGCTGATTTGTTTGAGTTCCCTGTAGATTCTAGATATTATTCCTTTGTTGAATGCATAGTTTGTGAATATTTTATCCCACTCTGTGTGTTGTCTGTTTACTCAGCTGATTATTTCTTTTGCTGTGCAGAAGCTTTTTAGTTTAATTAAGCCCCATCTATTTACCTTTCTTTCGTTGAATTTGTTTTTGGGTTATTGGGAATGAACTGTTTGCCTAAGCCAATGTCTAGAAGAGTTTTTCTGACGTTATCTTCTATAATTTTTATGGTTTCAGGTCTTAGATTTAAGTCATTGATCCATCTTGAGTGATTTTTGTATACGATGAGAAATGAGGATCCAGTTTCATTCTATATACATGTGGCTTGCCAATTATCCCGGCACCACTTATTGAATAGGATGTCCTTTCCCTACTTTATCTTTTTGTTTGCTTTCTTGAAGATCAGTTGGCCGTAAATATTTGACTTTTTCTCTGGGCCCTCTATTCTGTTCCACTGGTCAATGAGCCTATTTTTATACAAGTGCCATAACCTTGCAGTAGAGTTTGAAGTTGGGTAATGTGATACCTGCAGATTTGTTCTTTTTGCTTAGTCTTGCTTTGGCTATGCAGGCTCTTTTTTTGTTCCATGTAAATTTTATGATTGTTTTTTCTAGTTCTGTGAAAATGATGGTGATAATTTGATGGGAATTGCATTGAATTTATAGATTGCATTTGGCATTATGGTCATTTTCACAATATCGATTCTACCCATATATGAACATAAGATGTGTTTCCATTTGTTTTTCTCTTCTATGATTTCTTTCAGCAGTGTTTTGTAGTTTTTCTTGACATTTTTTATCTCCTTGGTTAGGTATATTCCTGAGTTTTTTAATTCTTTTGCAGCTGTTGTAAAAAAAGTTGAGTTCTTAATTTGTTCTCAACTTTGTCGCTGTTGGCGTATAGCAGTGTTACTGAGCATGTACACTGATTTTGTATCCTGAAAAAATATTGAATTCATTTATTAGATCTAGAATCTTTTCAGATGAACCTTTAGGGTTTTCTAGGTATACAATCATATCATCAGTGAATAGCGACAGTTTGACTTCCTCTTTACTAATTTGGATGTGCTTTCTTTCTTTTGTCTGATTGCTCTGGCTAGGACTTCCACTGTTATATTGAATAGAAGTGGTGAAATTGAGCATCCTTATCTTGTTCCATTTCTCAGGGAGAATGCTTTCAATTTTTCCATGTTCAGTGTAATGTTGGCTGTGGGTTTGTCATAGATGGTTCATTACCTTAAATTATGTCCCTTCTATGCCAATTTTGCTGAGAGTTATAATCATAAAAGGATGCTGAATTTTGTCAAATGCATCTATTGAGATAATCATGTGATTTTTAAAAATTCTGTTTATGTGGTGTATCACATTTATTGACTTGCATATGTTAAACCAACCCTGCATCCCTGGTATGAGACCCACTTGATCACAGTGTATTATCTTATTGATATGCCATTGGATTCTGTTAACTATTACTTTTCTGGGATTTTTGCATCTATGTTCATCAGGGATATTGGTCTATAGTTTTATTTTTTGTCATGTCCTTTCCTGGTTTTGGTATTAGGGTAATACTGGTTTCACAGAATGATTTAGGGAGGATTCCCTCTTTCTCTATCTTTTGGAATATTCCCAGTAGGATCAATACCAATTCTTCTTTGAATGATTGTCTGATAGAATCCAGCTGTGAGTCCATCAAGTCCTGGACTCTTTTTATGTTGGCATTTTTAAAATTATTATTACAGTTTCAATCTCACTACTTGTTATTGGTCTGTTCAGAGTTTCTATTTTTCCTGATTTAATCTAGGAGGTTTGTGTATGTCCAGGAATTTATTCATCTCTTCTAGGTTTTCTAGTTTATGTGCGTAAAAGTGTTTATAGTAACTTTGAATGATCTTTTGTATTTCTGTGGTATCAGTTGTAATGTCTCCCGTTTTGTTTCTAATTGAGCTTATTTGAATCTTCTCTCCTCATTTCTTGGTTGACCTTGCTAATGGACCATTGATTTTGTTTATCTTTTCAAAGAATCAGCTTTTTGTTTCATTTATCTTTTGTATTTTTTTGTTGTTATTGTTTCAATTTTATGTAGTTCTGCTCTAATCTTTGTTATTTCTTTTCTTCTGTTGACTTGGGGTTTGGTTTGTTCTTATTTCTCTTGTTCCTTCAGGTGTAAACTTAGATTGTCCATTTGTGCTCTTTCAGACTTTTTGATGTAGGTATTTAATGATATGAACTTTCCTCCTAGCCTCACTTCTTGCTCTTTGCCAGAGGTTTTGATAGGTTTTGTCACTATTACTATTCAGTTCAAAGAATTTTTACATTTCCATCTTGATTTCATTGTTTACCCAATGATCATTCAGGAGCAGATTATTTAATTTACACGTATTTGTATAGGTTTGAGGGTTCCTTTTGGAGTTAATTTCCAATTTTATTCCACTGAGAGAATACTTAATACACTTGATTTTTTTAAATTTATTGAGACTTGTTTTGTGGCCTATCATATGCTCTATCTTGGAGAATCTTTCATGTGCTGATGAAAACAATGTATATTCTGAAGTTGTTGGGTAGAATGTTCTGTAAATATCTGTCAAGTCCATTTGCTTAGAGTGTAGTTTAAGTCCATTGTTTCTTTGTTTACTTTCTGTCTTGATGATCTGTCTAGTGCTGTCAGTAGAGTATTGAAGTCACCCACTATCTTCGTTTCTTCGGTCAAATAGTAATTATTTTATAAATTTGAGAGCTACAGTGTTAGGTGCATATTATATTTAGGATTGCGATATTTTCCTTTTGGACTAATTCTTTTATCATTATATAATATCCCTCTTTGTCTTTTTTAACTGTTGTTGCTTTAAGTTCTGTTTTGTCTTATTAAAAATAGGTATAGGTACTCCTGCTCACTTCTGGCTTCCATTTGCATAGGATATATTTTTTTCATTCCTTTATCTTAAGTTTATGTGAATCCTTATGTGTTAGGTGAGTCTGTTGAAGAAGTAGTCGAGTTTTGCAGGTGATGGACAGGGCCGTAGAGTTCCTAAGAGTTTGTCTTCTGTCTTCAGCTACCAGCGTGAGTAGAGAAATATCATTAAGTAGGGGTAGGATTAGGTGTGTCTGAGCTCAGACTCTCCTTGAGCAGGGCTTGCTGCAGCCACTGTGGGGCATGGGGGGTGGTTCTCCGGCCAATGGGATTATGTTTGCAGGGGGATTATGGCTGCCTCTTCTGCATCATACAGGTCACCAGGGAAGTGGGGGATGCTGGCAGTAACGGCCTTACCCAGCTCCCATGCAGCCATCAAGGCCAGTCTCACTCCTGCCATGCCCTGCCAAGAACACCGAATTTATATCCAGGCAGCTGGTGAGCAGAGCTGAGATATTGCCCCAGGCTACAAGCCTCTGCACTGAGAAAGCAAGCAGGGCTCTCAGGCCTTGCCCCTTCCCACCTGACTGCACCTTCAGCTGCAGCTTCTATGCTTGTATCTGTACTTCCTGTTTGCCCAACCCCAGATTCTGCTCAGGAAAATTTGTGCTCCATCAAAATTATTACCAAGTTTAGCTAGAAGCTTCCTTCGCCCCATTGCCCCTCCCCAATGCCACTGGTTGCCTTCTCCAAGGACCCCTTGGAGATAAAGCCAGGGATGGCTTTCCTGGGCTCAAGCTGGAAACTAGAACTGCCTGCAGGGCTCTTCCCACTACATCTTCTATTTTTATATTTCACTCAGCTCTCTGAATCCATTTCAGCTCTAGGTAAGGTTAAATTATTCTCCCATGATCTGGATTTTCGGGTTCCCCAGTGAGGATGTGCATTCAGAGACAGACTTTTTCCCCACTCACGCTTTGGGAACTCACACTTTTCTGGCTATCTCATGGAGTTTGCAGTGGTAAGCCACTTCTTTCAAAGGATCTGTGAATTATTTTGTTTTTTCTGGTATGTTCCTGCTTTGGCTCTTGGAGCAAAAGTTGATAATGTGAGTCTCCACAGGCTGTTCTATCTATCCAAGTGGAAACTGCACATCAGGCTTGTCTCTTATCCACCATTTCACCTCAGGCCATCTGACCAGTTTAGGACTTCTAAAACATTAGATATTATTAAGGTAAATTTCTATTAACCCAAGTTTATGACACCTTGTATCATATAAATTGATATAGTGAAGATTATTTTTCATAATTAAAAACATATATTCTATAAAATAAACTAGCTAGATTTAGTCTGTAATTCCAATATTTTAAAGTGGTTTTAAATTTCTGTTATTTTATTGAACCCATTAAATATTCTTTCAATTTTTCTGTACCAACAGTTTTAAAAACAACATTTTATATTTAAATTTAATTAATTTATACAAAAAAATAAAGCAGCAGACACCTCAATTAACTTTAACCTTCATAGTTTTGGAGCAGTTCTATAAAAATAATTTTAATCTAATATAGCTCACATATTGCACACATTTACAAGCATATCAAAGGAGATTTTTAGTAATTTGTTAAAATAAGTATAACCATAACTGGCTTCAATTCTGTCATATTTAATGCCAAATTCAAGGGAATTTTTCATGCATTATCTTACTTAACTGCAGAATCAGATATGATCTGTTTAAGTAGTTCTTTTTGATTTCAACAGATGAAAACCCAATTCAATTCACACTACTTTAGGACAAAGATGTAATTTATTGGCTGTTAAATTTAGTTTATTTAATCTTTTTTCATAATTTTCATCCAAATCATTGTAATACATTGGTTGGAATATTGTAATTGCTTTCCATTTTCCTTTCTCCCACTCCATTCAGTCACTAAGTAAGTATCTTTGTAAAACAAAATCAGATAATTTTACTCCCCAAATATTAATTCACCAGTGCCCTTAAATTACCTGTAAAGTCCAAAATGATTTTGATCATTCTGTCTTCCTTAGACATATATCCTATTTTGATTATAATACTTAGGATACCTGAACTGTGTATATGTGTGTGTATATATATATATATATATATATATATGTGTGTGTGTGTATATATATGTGTGTGTGTGTATATATATATATATAATTACATTTGTCAGTTTTCTGATGCAAGTCTAATACCTATTTCTTAAGTATAATGTACCAATTTAAATGTCTAATTTAGGAAAAAAACATTTTAACACACCCATCTACTTTTATAATTTTACATTCCTTAGATGTGAATAACAACTTATAAATATTTGCGAGTCAATCTGCGTGTAGATGACTTCTAGATTTTTTAAACAATTTTCTATTTTTTTACCATTTTGTGTTTTTTAATATTTATACCATTCAGCATTTTTTTCTCTCTACTTGGCTTCATGTAGTCTTTCCAAGTGAGTCTACTTTTCAAAAAAGCATATCCTCCTTCCTCTCAATAGTCATATTTTATCTGATCCTAAATTAAATTAATCTACGATAAAATGATTAAAACTAACACAAAGCACTTTTGCACTTTCAGGAATGAGTATAATTAGTGTTTGGTAAGAGCACATCTCAACATGTAGATGGAGAACTTTGAAACATGTCACAGAATAACCCATTAGCATAACATGTTCAATAAGTATAAGCATTAGTCATTATTTTTCACATAAAGAATGAAGTGTATATAAAACAGATTGCTGATTCAGGTAAGTTAATTAACAGAGCTTATAATTTTCTAATTCCCCATCAGTACCTAATTCCACCATGTGGTCACAAGTCTCTTTCTTTTCATACAGCACTTATAAATATGCGATTTTATTTAATATTGTTGTCATCCGGCTGGTTTCTAGAGATAGAAAAAGAAAACAAGGATATCTCTCTTAACTACATTTCTTCTATAAAACTCAGACTCATCATTTTAGACTTAATTCATTGGTTGCATCTGATAAAGATTAAAATATTCAATTACAAGTTCCCTGCTCTGAAGAAGGTGTTGCTCATTCTTTATCTTATTTAATAGTAGAGAGCAAACTTGTGTTGGGAAAGTATCTATTATAATTATTATCTGTAGGTCTTTATTAATGAACAACAATATAGGTTATGATGTAATCCAGAGCAGAAACAGAGTTTTATTTAGATTTTAAATTGTTCGGTTTTATGGTAGAGAAGATGGTAGGTAATCAAAGAGATAGCATGTATTGACTACTTACGAAGTTCTAGGAAATCTGCTAAATGTTTTACATGTATTAGTTCATTGCTGTTCTATAGAATATAACAAAATGAATACTATTAGCGTTTAAAGTCTGCAGATAATATGTTGAAAGTGAAAGAAATTACAATTTTCTCAAGGAAGGTCTTACAGTAAGTGAGCAAATTCTGTCTGAGCAAGTTATGGTAAAAATTTGATACTATGTTCTTGGTCTCCTGGTATTTACACACTAATGGTGCAGTCATGTATCAGTCAAAGGGTTTTAATAATGAATGCATAATTACACATTGGGAGAATTGCACAAAATTGAAAGATAAATTATTTACTATTACATTTGATGCTTTTGTTCTTGAATTCACAATATACATTGTATTTACTTGTTCAATGCCATCAGCTATACATTTGTGATCATGTCTTATATTACATTGTGGACAACAAATAATATTCATACAGGTATTTTTATTTAAGTCATGGGTGCAAACTACTTCCAAATTTCTGAAATTATCCCCATGTGCTAGTTTCATTTAGAAAAACTGTGTTATTTTGTATCGTATTTGTTAGTATTTTACAATGTTACTAAGATTAATTGAGTCTCTCTTCCTACTTTAGTCTTTGTGCCTCAAAAACATGTCATACATATAAGAAAATACAAATGTTTTATTAACCAAGTTACTTAAGAGATTTTCTTTCTGATATCTCTTTGTAAAGGATGCAGTTTTTTAAAAGAAATGTTCTTGTAGACTTGTCACATTATTATTATTAATAATTTTGTCTTCACTCCTTAAACTTCACAGTTATCTACACTTGTTTTTCAAATAAACCACTTCATGAGAAAGCTGGTGAATACATTTTGCTATTATCAGTGTGTCTGATGATTATAGTTATCTCTTAATCATATTGATCTTAGTCTTGAGTCATACTTACTGGGTGGAAATCAATATTAATTGATTGGAACTATTACCAGTGAAGGTATCAGATTGATTTAGTTGTTCAAAGTTAATTTTATGAATGATCTATATTTCTGGTAAATCTATTGTTTTTTATTATTTTACCAATACTTATAATAGCAATTACATAACAATGTAGGTTAGTTTAAAAGTTATACATGTTGTATGTCAACAAAGAAGTTTGCATTCAGCAATGTAACTTTTTTTTAAAGAAGCCCCTATCCACAAAAGGAAAAATAAAGTTTCATCAATGAAAGGATTATTTGAGAATGAAGAATTTCACATTAGTTTTATTCAAATCTTATTATTCTGTATTTGCAATCAAACAGTAGAAGGTTGCCAAATAAATACAAACATGTATAAGTGGAACAGATTTACCATCCAGAAATAAAGCCAAATATACTTACAAACCTAATCAAGTCTCTGAGTATAGAATGTCTTATTTAATAAGTAAAATGAGAAGAAAGTCAAACATAAATTTATACTTCATATTATACGCCAGATTGATCTCTAGTGCATATAGTGACAGGCGAGATATTTCTAGTAAGAACTTCCCTTATGCCTCACACTCCTTCCCTGCCCACACCTCCCCTGGAAGAAAAAAAAGTCCAGAAGCAAACCGGGATCACAGAAGCTCTTAAATTATCCATGTCTTGGGAATTCACTGTTGAGCAAACTTAGTGAATATTAGAAAGATATCAGTGTGTTACTGTAAATGCTTGATATGGCTAATATATTTGTTGTAGAAATTCACCGTAAACATGTTATACAGAAAATTTGTGAACACTAGAAGATTATTAAGACAAATATAACTATTTACTTAATTTTTAAAGTGGTTTTAAATAGTTGGCTTTAAAACATTTAAGAAAAATACTACATATGTCATGGCTCCAATAATGATTTCGCTGTCTGAATACTCAGTGTTATTTTCATCACTCTTACAGACAATTATAAGAAGGGAAATTGCCTTTATTATTTCCGCAATATTCTTAGAAAAAATAATTTAAAAAACTTGAAATATTGAACTATGTGAAGTTTTAAAATTTACATATAAACATACATCATCAGAGAGAAACTGAAAATGACAGACTAAGGAAGAAAAAACATTATGTGTATAAAGAATCTCTCTTTACCTTAAATAATCTAAAGGACATTTTTAAATAGATATAGCAATCTATATCATGGTAACTTTCAGAAAATACAACTAAAAGAGGATTTTTTTTTTCCAGTGGAAAGTGCTTCAGTAGACACTAAGTCTAATCATGTACATAAAGGTAAACATAAAGATGAAAATTATAGCTACAACTAGATAATATTTTTTAATCAAATCTTAAAGTTGGTTGCTGCTGACATTACTGGATCAAAGTTGGAAATCTGTTTCTACTACTGTATACAACAAAACACTTGTTTAACTAAAATTATCTAATCTTCAGATAAAATGTTTGATATGGTTTTAATCAAAGCTACAAATTATATCCTTGTCGAAATAACTTTTCTTCTCTGAATTTTTTTTAGATTTTTCTTCTAAAATTGAAACTGTGAATTTACTATTCTCACTAGAGAACCAAGAGATTTAAATTGCTTCTGTGTGACTGCTCTCCCATTGATCAAATATGGAATATGAGTCTGATCAGTCACTCATAGTATCCTCTGATCATATGACTTCCTAAATATTCAAACAAACCTCTTTTCAATACATAAACTTAGAGAAATAATTAATTGGTATCTTCATTCGTGGTTTCTGGTGAAGGCAAGTATGTTATATTATTGTATTAGTCCATTCTCACGATGCTATAAAGAACTGCCTGAGACTGGGTAATTTATTTAAAAAGAGGTTTAATTGACACAGTTCTGCATGGCTGGGAAAGTCTCAGGAAACTTACAATCATGGAGGAAGGGAAGCAAATACGTCCTTCTTCACATTATAACAGGAAGGAGAAGAAATGAGAAATGAGCGAAGGGGAAATCCCCTTATAAAACTGTCAGATCCCATGAGAACTCACTATCATGAGAACACCGTGGGGGTAAATTGCCCCCATGATTCAATTACCTCCCACCAGGTTCCTCCCCCGACAATGGGCTTACAATTCAGGATGAGATTTGAGTGGGGACACAAAGACAAACCATATCAATTATCTACTAACAAAAGTTTTGTTATGGAATACTTGATTAATAATTTAACTCTAAATTGTAATGAAGCTGATATTTCAAATACATTTCTTCCATGAATGATCATGACAGTAACTTCTACTTTACATTTTGTAGGAAGGAAAAAGCAACACTGGATAATATGTTATTAAGAGACAGTCCAGCCAAATTACTTAAATGATTTAAAAACTAAGAAAAAATTATTTGCTAAAAAAAGATATTATCTACTGCAGCTCCAGATGGTAAATATGTAGCTTTTGTTACTGTTTCTCTGACAAATTTGGTATCATTTCTGAATAACAACTGATATACATATATATGAATATATTCATATATATTTATATTCATTTTCATTCTTTTTTTTTTAAATGGAGTTTCATTCTTGTCACCCAGGCTGGAGTGCAGTGGCACGATCTCAGCTCACTGCGACCTCCACCTCCCAGGTTCAAGGTATTCTCCTGCCTTAGCCTCCTGAGTAGCTGGGATTACAGGTGCCTGCCACTGCCCAGCTAATTTTTTCTTTTTTTTGTATTTTTAATAGAGAGATGGTGTTTCACCATGTTGCACAGGCTGGTCTCAAACTCCTGACCTCAAGTGATCCTCCTGCCTTGGCCTCCCAAAGTGCTGGGATTAAAGGCATGAGCCACTGTACCCAGCTCATTCTTCTAAATTACACATATTCATTCTTGAAATTAAAGAAAAAACACTTAACACAGCTATCTTTTGTATGATGGTATTTTCCTCCTTCACTGAAGACATTTGAAAATCAAAAAAGTGTCCCTCTGCCTTTAATTCATGATTTCTTTTACATTTGTATCTATTTTTCATGGCCTTTTTTTAGCATAGTAAAAAAGTCTTTTTTTCTCTCTTAGAATTATTTTATATACATCAAGAAGGCAGTCTGATTGCCCTTATATAACTTCTGTGTGATTAGCAAAATTATTATTGAAAATTAATGTTTTTGTCTTTATCTATACAACGCATAATATATTTATAATTCTCCAGAGTTTACAAAGATCCTTTTTACAACTTCCCATTCTGCAAAACAATGATGACAAAAGATATTCATGTTAACAGAAGGAAATATTTACCCAGTCTAATTCTGACATGTGTTTGGCAACCTATTCTATATTGCATTTGAAGACATTTTGAAGTAATTTAACCTAAATCTTATGTTTACAATAGTAAGGTAAAAAGCAAGAGAGTTTCTTTATAAAAATTAAATGTTTCATAAAGAAATTCATTGCAAATCACCTTCCCATATCTTTAAACCAAAGGGGCAGAAACCAATTTTATATACTAGGCTGGTATGCTTTTAATGGATTATTTTTTAAAGAAGCACGGTGAGCATGAACAATGACTAGAATGCATAATGCATGGGAAGATGAACAGTGAATAATAAATTTTTAATTTAAACAAGAACCTGTTTCTCTCAAGGCTCAATAGTTTGATCAACACACTGTATTTTAAAATGCAGCTTATAACCTACCATGCTAAAATAGCTAGAATAATGTGTTTCAGATACAGTGTGAATTAAGAAATCTCATCTTTTGGTTACATGTCTCAGGGAGTTGGACTTTTCCCTTTAATAAATATTTCAATCTAAAGAGAGACGCCTCAGTAAAATGAAAACAAATGACAGGACTGTCTCTAAAGAGACAGTGTATTATTTTAAAATGGATGAAATGGTCTGTGCTCTGCCCTATGACAGTTAAATGCTCAAAATGAGACAACCAAAAATAGAGTTAACTCATTCTCACAAATAAGAATTTGGTCTCCATTTTTTTTCTAATTTGAGATTAAAAAAATAGAAGTAAAATAGCACAAAATCTAAAAAATATTCCTACAAAAATCACATTTAACAGTTACCAGGGACATAGTACAATCGTAAATAATATCACTGTAAGCTAGAGCTAACCTTATTGATTACTACATTAATATATTTCATTACAGGTACTCAAAAAATACAAAACAATTGTTAAATATTTATTAGTAAATAAGGTTTTTTAAAATGAACTATTATTCTCTGAGCCCTTAGATTTAAATTTGAAGTTTATATTAGACAAAAAACTGGGAATTGGATGTGAAATAAATACAATCCCTTGGCATCTCTCCTGATGTCATATAGCATTATTTTTGTGACCCATAATGATGGCTCGTGGCATTGAGTTCTGAGTGTTCTATTTATTTTATCCTGATAAAATTCTAAAACTTTGTAAAATCTCTGTAAAATATGTCCTTCAGCTTGCTCACTAGTCACAATATAGTACAAAAGATGTAGCGAATATATCAATATGTGTACATGTGTAATCATATAATTTTTGACTCTCTTTTTCATTTTCATTTTACTTTGTTGGGGAATACTATTTGTAAGCATTAAAATGCAGCTATGTTAGGCTACAAGAAAATATTAATATTAGCCAGATAAAATTTATCTTTCAAATGTCTCTCTTTGGAAATACAGGTGAAACTTGAGTAAGACAAATTTTATACTTTATCCAAGGAGTTTATAGTCTTGTGCAACGAACACAGAAGGGACATTACAGTGAACAAAATTACAGCACAGTGAGATTGATAATTTCATGGAAAATGTATGAAAGGCTATGATATACTTATAGAAAATCAACCAGACCCTGGAATTGATGAAAATTTCTGGATCAGCATAAATAATTCAAGTAACAGAAATGGAGAACTAAACATTTCCAAATGGAAAAAAAATTTTTTTAAAAATCAAAAAAACAACAACAGTAGAAAGTCCTGTAAGAACAAAGAAGCATTGTGCTTTGAGAAAATGAGTATAATATCATTAGACTTAGAGAGGCAGTTGGGGAGACAGACACATAATCTAGGAAGTGAAGGATATGCAGGCCCGGTGAAGGGCTTTGGAATTTATCTTGAGAACAATGGAAAGTTATTGAAGATTTGTAAGTGAGAACCAGAGATCCATCCAGTAGCTTAGTGAAGATTGGGGCAGGGGGAAGCTAAAACCAGAGACAGCAAGATACATTAGAAGATGGTGCCATAATTTACTTTTCTTAAAAAGGTTAGTCGTCTGTCTTTATACCAGTGGTTCTCGAAGTGACCCGTCAGATACCTGGAGGGTTTCTGAGATAAATTCAGGAATCCATAAGATAAAAATGAGTTACATAATAATAGGAAAACTTTATATTTCTTCTTCATTATGTTGTCATTTGCACAATGCAACCTCATGGGAACAAAAGTTCAGTTTCATTTATGAATGTTCTAGATAAAGCAGTACTTTTAAAAAATTTATTAAATCTCTACTCTTAATGTCTATTTTAATATTCTGTATCACAAAATGAGAAATACAAAGTCCTTCAGTTGCATGCATAAGTATGAGGCTATCTTGAGTGAGATCACTTGAACAATTGTTTGAGTTACGAAATGAACTTGCAGCTTTTTGTATTTGGAATATCATTTTACTTGAAAGAAAGCCTGAATATAAATTATGGTTTCATAAGTTTGTGGATGTCCAGACATTTTCTCAAAATAAAGGAAGCCTAGTAATTCTGATACACAATTAATATTACTTGTTGATCTAGAACATAATGTGCTCTAAACACTCTTTACTTCCTCATTTCCAGGTATGTCCAGGACAAGAGAGTTCAAGCAATTTACCCAAATTTATACAACTAGCACACCTTTGTTAGATTTTTGGTGTATTGCTTTTTGTTAAAATTTCTAATATCAGAAGAGAAAATTGGTATACTATTCTTTCTATAATTTCCAGGAGAAATATATAGGTATCAGCTTTCAAGTGACAGAAATAAGAATGAAAAAATATATACTAAATGGCATTTTTTTCCTTAGAAAAATACTGGTATCTGAGCCCCACACTCAGATATTCTGAATTAAAATTGATGCAGGATTTTTTTTTTTTTTTTTTTTTTTGCTCCTTAGTTCAGCTAAAATACAGGTTCTTGTCTTACGACCAGGAAAACTTAGGCACGCGAAGACATTGAAGGGTGAGGAGGATGGATTTATTAGGAGAAAAGAAAGCTCTCAGCGAAGAAAAATGGGGTCCTACCAACAGGCTCCCATCTCATAGATTGAATACCAGGCCACTACACACAGCTGAAGAGTCCTGGCTCCTCCCCTGCATAAGGCATAAATTCCTGGAGGCCCCACACCATTCTCCCAGTGCTAATGCAGGCCCTTAATCTGAGCCACTCCACAGTGACTTATTTCCCTTATGATGCATGTATTAAGGGACAAAATTTTTCACAATGGGCATGTTTAGGCAAGCCCCTTGTGCACAATGACCTGGGTAGCATTTGGCTGTCTCCTGTCTCTATCAGTATGAATTGATTTTTTTTAAACCCCAGATGATTTTAATGTGTAGTAAAAATTGACAATCACTGGTCAAGGAAAGAAAAACAGAAAAGAAAAGAAAAAGAACAACAACGAAAAAGAAAAAACAGTAGGCTAGATTGTGGTTTCCTTGTAAGTTAGTTATGCTAGGAATCTAAGGTAACACTAATAAAACTTTTGTCAAATGTGATTGCATCTAAAGTGTATCTCAGATCTCTGTGGATTGCATATTTTTCTTTACTTTGTTATTAAGAAAACTATTGGCCTTGTAAATTTATGTTTTATATAAGGATGAGTTAATTAACAGTTAATTCTGGGATCCAGATTACTTCAAAGATGGCTAATTTCCTAATTTCTGAGAAAGAAGTAATAAATGCTAGACTTGCTATCCTCTAAAGGAGAAGTAGAGAGGATTAAGACTGTATGACTCCAAGCCACTAGTCCTAATTACATAACTTATCAACTTTTGGATCTTAACGGAAAACTGTAAATAGCAGCCAAATATTCCACTTAGATTGACTGAAATATCTTACAGTTACAATTGCCTTAGCAAAAGCAAACACAGTTTAGCAGAAAATTTTTATTCTTTTAGGCAAATAGGCTAACCAAATAATCTCCTTGCTGACAAAAGGAAATGAAGTGAAATATTTTAATGTTGATTAGCTATTTAACTTTTAAAAATGCATAAATAATATTTGTATTCTGCACAAACTTAACATGAATTGCTTATAGCTCTGTTACAAGATATGCATAAAGCATATTCATGAATATGTTGCATAGTATTTAAATGCATCAATAAGTAGCAGTTTTGCATTACACAACATACAAACATTCATTTACTGAGTTTGTTGATCCATTTGCAATTCTTCCACCATTATTTAGACCTGATTTTCATACTCTTATTGTTATGTAAACAGACTACTCTATTAATTTAACTTCAGAATTCCAGCTCACTAGACAGCTTAATGTTCTTGTTAACAATTGCTCTTGTTCTTTGTATTAAAACTGCAATTTTGTGAAATCTTGTAGTAAGTATGAATATAGATTTACTAATGAAGTAAAGCTATTAATATATGAATATAAATTCATTTAACTCTGCAGGATGCATACTTAATGGAACATACAGTTAGAGTTTACTACTGTAATTTTCTTACTTGTTTTCTGGTTGTTTTATAAGTCTTCTTTTCCTTTCTTACTGTCTTTCTTTGTGGTTAAGTGGTTTCCTCTGGTGGTATGTTTAAATTTCTTGCTTTTAAATTGTTAATGTATTTATTATAGGTTTTTTATTTGTGGTTACCATGAGACTTACAAAAATCCTTATAGTAAAAACAAGTACTTTTAAACTGATGAGAACTTAACTTTGAATACAAGGAAACAGAAATAAACAAGCAAAGGAAAAACTTTAAAAAAAAAAACAGCCCTCTACGCTTTAACTCTATTCCTCTCCCCACTTTTTGACTTTTGTTATTTCAATGTGTGTGTGTATATATATATATATATTTCCTATTTTAAACAAATTGTTGTAGTTATTATTTTGATAGGCTTTTCTTTTAGTCTTTTTTCTAAAGATATGAATGGTTTACACACCACAATTACTGTATTGAAAAGTGTTCTGTGATTTGTCTGCGTGCCTACCAATGGGTTTTTATACCTTCAGATAATTATTGTTGCACAGTAGTATCATTTTCTGTTAGGCTGAAGATTCTATTTAGCATTTCCTGAAAGATAGGTCTGATAATGATGAATTCTTTCCTTTTTGTTTGACAAGGAAAGTCTTTATCTCTCCTTCATGCTTAAATGATTGCTTTGCTGGGTACAAAATTCCCATTCCCTTCTGGGCTATATGGTTTTTGTTGAGAAATTTGTTGCCATATGAACTGGACCTTCTTTATAAGTTAATTGCCTCTTTTTGCAGCTGTTTTTAGTATCCTCACTTTTCCTTCACTTTTGAGATTTTGATTATGATATGACTTGGGGTGTTCTTATTTGTATTGAATTGTCTTGGTGTTCTCTGTCCTTCTTGTACCTATACATTCATGTTTCTTTAAATATGTAAAGTTCTCTGTTGTTATTTCTGTGAATAGGCTTTTTATTCCTATCTCTTTCTGTACTCGTTCTTTAAGGCCAATGACTCTTAGATTTGCCCTTCTGAGGCTGTTTTCTTGATCTTGTGTCTTGAAGTACACTTGTAAGTATAATTCATTCTTTTGCATTCTTCATTTATTTTCTTCTCTTTTGATTTTATTTTTAAATGGCAGTCTTCAAACTCACTAATTCTTTCTCCTGTTTGATCAGTTCTGCTGTTCAGACACTCTGGTGCATTTTCAGTTCATTAATTGTGTTTTTCAGCTCTAGGATTTATTTTTGATTTAAAAAATATTTCAATCTCTTTGTAAAATTTCTCTGATAATTTTTTAATTGATTCACTGTGTTTTCTTGAACTTTAAATAGCTTCCTCAAAACAGCTATTTTGAATTTTCTATCTGAGAGTTCACATAGTTTCATCATGTTAGAGTTGGTCCCTGGCACCTTACTTAGTCTATTGTTGAGGTCATGTTTTCCTAATTGTTCTTTATGCTTTTGGACATTTCTCAATGTCTGTTCATTGAGAAGTTGGATATTTATTCCAATCTCCGAAGTCTGGCCTTATTTGAACCTATCCTACTTCAGAGCACCTTCCAAGAATTCAAAGAGGGTTGACTGTTGAGTTTCCTAATCCTGTGTTCACTGCAGCAATTTCAGCACTAAAGGGTGCCCTAAGTTCAGATATGCTGTGATTGTTGCAGACTCCTGGATAACCAGTCCCGATGCACTTTGAGAAGATGAGGGAGATTTCTCTGCGTCCCCATGAAAAGTTTCTTGCTCTTTTCCTTCTCTTTCTCCCAAGTGGAATGAGTCTTTTACCATCCTTGGACGTCTAGAGTTAAGGGGAGGGGTAACATGGCCACTCCCATTCCTGCTGCAGCTGGCAACATGCTAAGTCACAGCAAAAGCTTACAGCCTAAGACACCAGGGAAGAATCAGGGCTTGCCCAAATCCTGCAGCTTGGCCACTACTGTGTGACTGCCACTGATGTTTAGTCAAGGTCCACAGTAACTTTAGTCTTCAGGTGGTGAAGCCACCTGGCACTCATTTCCAACCCACCAGGTCAGCAGATTCCTTTCTGTCCTGGGGTGGGGCCAGAAAACATCATTCCCAGGAAGCATCATTTCCAAGAATGTCATGAAATAGGGGACTTTGAAATTCTGCCTGGTGCTCCGTTTTATAAACTGTGGCTAGGGTGATACCAGGTTGCAAGACAAAATCCTCTATACTCTTCCTTTTCCTTCTCCCAATTGAAATGAGTCTCACTCCATGCTGCATTTCCTGGAATTGAGGAAGGGATGACACAGACATGCTCATGGCCACCACAGCTGGTGTTTCATTCAGTGTTTCACACCCAAGCTCACAGCCTCTGAGACCAGAGCAGCACTGGAGCTCAATCAAGGACCACAGTCACTACAGCTTGTCTGCCACTGAAATTTGTTCAGGGTCCAAGGCCACTTTAGTCAGCCAGTGGTGAGCCAGGACTCAGGTTCTTCCTGCTGGGGCAGCAGATTTCTCTCTGGCCCAGGGCTTGTCTAAATGCTTCCTCTATGAGAACTGGCAGAATTCTATTCAGTGCTGAGTTCCACTGTGATGGCGTGACACTGAGTTTCAATGCAAAGCCCCACACTCACGTCACTCTGCTTCTCCCAAGCCCACAGGTTCTCTCTCTGCACTGAGATGCCTTGGGTTTGGTGGACGGGTGGTGTAGGCAAAGAAAAACTGTCCTTTCTGTCCCCTTCAATTAGCCTTTTCTTGTTATTGTGCAACAACCAGGTACTTGATTCTCTCATGTGATTATTTTGTTCTTATGAAGGTGCTTTTCTAAGTGGAGAGTTGTTCTCCTTGATAATTCCATTGGGGGACAATTGTTGGAAGCTTCTATTTGGCCATTTTGCTCCACCTCCTCAGAAAATCCTATCTTCTAAACACTTTTGTTAATTTAGAACTATTAAAATAAAGTTTTATTAAAAACAAACACAAAAAGAACAGGTTCAGTGGAAAAAAATCTTGCACAAGCATTGAAAACTTTTGTTTGCAAATTATTCAATATTTTGTAATTGATAATGCATCTGTGTGGTGTCTAGGGTGAGTCATAGCTTTATTTTAATAAGTATTTTAGTCAGTTTTATTATACAATATTTCTTTTATTATGTGCTTTATTATTTTAAATAGACAAATAAGCATTTACAATGTTAACATTTTAGGTATATGTGGTGTTTGTTACCATATGGCATTTTAAAGTTGTTTATATTAAGTTTAATATTTTTTAAAAAATAGTCACATATGTGACTATTTTTTGTATAAGATACAACTTCAGACAATAGCAAACAAAATACTTAGTATTATCACCTGCTTCTTGCATGCACAGACAAATTTTTAGCAGTGGAAAACTATATTTTCTATTTTAATCACTCCCACTCGCATTATGGATAACCTCAATAGATAATTTGAGGTTGTGGTTTAGTTGACTATTCTCATAAGAAAATGTGTAAACCATATACTTACTCACCTTTTGTAGCCAAACAGTTTCTATGGAATAATTATCCAAAAAATAATATAGTATAATTTTTTAGGTTATAATACTATGTTTCATACATTCAGGTAAGTTGTAGAAGGCTGACCATTTCTATACTCTTATCATAAGAACTTAAATTTTATGAAAATATGTTAAAAATAAAAAATATTTGCATAAAATTTAGAAGAGAATTTGAAAGATACAATAATATATTGTTTCTAATTTTAAAACTTATAGTCAGAATCTCACATTCTCTTATTAAAAATAAATCATTTATGTGTCCCCAAAATTTTTACTGCTTTCTTACTTTTTGTTATTGTTGCTGTTTTTATTTTTTGATTCCTCTAACTAGGAGGATTACTCATATTTGAGATGCTTTGCTGCATCGCTTTATCAGAAAAAAACACAGAAACTCAAGAGAAGGGGCGGCCTTTGTGCCAAAGCACATGAGCAAACTGGGAAAGGGCAATAAGATGAGGTGTGAGTGTTCAATTGAGTGGCACATTTCTCTACTCTGTTTTCATTGGTAGCTCACAGAAAATTATGTAAAAGTTAATTTGGTGACTTGATTCACTTGATTATAAATAGTGCCTGAATGAATTCATTTTATGAATATACATTGCAATAGAATATCGTATTCATTTTCTATAAATTTCCCTGTTTTCCAACTAGGGATTGCTACAGGTTTCCCATCACCATCTGGGGAAGGACCATCATCCTTTCTCTTTCTTCCCAATACATATCTCCCTTCTTTCTCAGGGTGGTAGGAGGAGGATAAATAAGATTGCCATACAGGCAATTATTTATATTTGAGATATTGTAAGAGGCTCTGCATTCTCTAGGCATGGAAAATGATTAAGAAAGATCTTAAGCATGTGGGTGCTTTTGTGGGTTCTTCAGAGACTGTCCCATCTGGACCTTTCCCGTTATGTGGACAATGACTCTTCTCCTGCTGCAGCTTATTTCTCAGGAACCCTTCTACTGCTGAAGTTCTTTGCTATGACATATTTTCCTCTTGAGCAGATGCCCTTCTAAAATGAGGCCAGATTGACACTACTACAGAAGTCATGTGGTTAATGAAATGCAGGCACTTATTACCTATTACCAGAAAGAAGAACAATTATTTTGCAGATGCAGCTCTTTACAGGTTATTTTATCTTTCCCAAGCATGGGCCAGGAAATAGTCCTCCATGTCCTTCAATTACCAGAACACCTATGCTTCAAATTGTTCTGCTGAAGCCCTTCTCATTATAGCCGGAGTTTGAAGTAGCAGCCTTTCTTTGCCCTTTTCTGTTTTTGTTTTTGTTGTTGGTGTTGTTTTGGGGAAAGCAAAACAGACATCTTTCCAAATAAGTTCCATTTTGGAAGTCCATTTTCCTTTTTTAAAAAAAAAAATTCATTGTCTGAATAGTTGTTGCTTTTATTTTGTATATGTTTCAGCTGAAACTGAGGCAGAAAGTGTCCTATTTTAACATCATGCTAGAGTGATTTGCTCTGCAGTGAAACAGTTGTTTGATATTTGAGTATCTTTTTACCCAAATCCCTTGCTCCCAGAAATGAAAAGTAAATAAAAGAATTTGTGCCTTTATAGTTTGACTGACTTTTCTTTTCAAGTTACAGGTAAATTTCATATCTTAATGTCAGTGAAACTAGGGACTGTCAGATTACATTTATAGCTGGTATTCAAAACCATGAAAGGCTCTACTTAAGAAAGGCAAGCATTTACTAAATGCTTATATGACCAATATGATGCATTATAAATAATGCAATTACAGAATGAAAAAAGATATATTCCATAAAATTTCTTAAAGGTACTATAGTGAGTTAAATGGTGGAGTTCAAAAGATATGTTCACATCCTAACTTCCAGAACCCCTAAATGTGACTTTATTTGAAAAAATAGGTCTTTGCAGATGTAATTATATTAGAGATTTTGAGATGAGATCATTCTAGATAATCTGAGTGAGTCTTAAATCCAATGATAAGGGTCCTTATAAGAAAAACATAGAGGTGGGATATGAAGAGAAGAGAAGAAGACCATGTTAAGGACAGAGGCAGAACTGGTTAATTTTTAAGTAAGAGAAACACATTTCTCACAGTTCTGGAGGCTGTGAAGTTCAAGATCAAAGCATCAGATTTAGTGTTCAGTGAAGGCTTGCCATCTGCTCTGTAGATGGTGCCCTAGTGCTGTGTCCCCACATATTGGAAGAGGTGAACAGCTTGCTTGAACTTCTTTTATAGCGTCACTAATCCTATTCACTCATCACTTAATTACCTCTTAAAGGCCCTACCTCTTAATACTATTATTGTATTGGCAATTATATTTTAACATAGGATTTTTGGGAAGGATGCATTCGGACCATGGTAATCTGATTTTGGCCTTTCTGCTTCCAGAATTGTGAGAGAATAAATTTCCGTGGTTTTAAGCCACACCCATGTTGTGTTAATTTGTTACTACAGCTGCAAAACAATAATACAGGTACTTTCTAAGGAAATTAGTTGTGTTAGACTAAATTTCTCTTAAGAAAATAATTCACATATCACCCAGACACAGCTACCTTTTATTTATAATTAATTTAACAGTCCAGGAAAGATGACCCTGGGTAGCACAAACTTCTTCTGAACACAACTCAGATTTCCTCATTTTTTGTCTTATTTACTCTTGATTCTTACTATAGTATGAATTTATTCTGAAGAAGATAAAAAAAGAGGGTTGAAAAGTCAAATATACTCTCTGGAAAACATCACATAGCACTTCTTCTGACATTCCACAGGAGAAATCTTGGTTACAGTTCCACACTTGAATGCAAGGTGGGTAGGAAATATGTCTGGCTGTCAGTCAATGACTATGAATGAAGAAGAGAAATGTTTTGATGAAATGTTGGCATAATTTGTCAAACTTAGCTTTTCAAAATTAAAGTTGAGTTAGTATTTTGTAATCATTAAGTAACTTATACAAAAATTTGTATATATCCAAATATGCAGTTTTATTTGTTATTCATACGAAGTTTTATAATTTTTGGAATGTACACAAGATAGATCTTCCTCCTCTTTCTAAAGACAAAATAGGAGAAATTTTGCCTCAAGACTGCAATGTCAATCTCTGCTTCTTTCTAGTCCCCTTCCTCCTAGCCTATGCTGCAAATTTTAGCCATCACAGTAGTATGCACTAATTCCTTATAATAAATCTTTTATATAGGATCTCAGTGATTCAGAGCATGTGATAGGTTATCTAGTCACAAGGAACAGAGGACTGGTGGGCATTATACTGTAGTTGTTATGAATTTACCCCTCACTTCCAACTTTTTCCTCAATGAATTAACAGGGAAGCCAGTGATAGCGGGAATTTAAGAGGAGAAAGGAATACAAGGTGTGCCTTGTCCCATCCACTTGCTATCTGTAGATGGCTATATGAACATGCAGCCTGCAAATATAAAAGATTCAATAGATGGGATATTGTCCAGACATATGGGTAAAGTTTTAATAAGACATAATTATGCCCTTTTATTTGTGTGTGTGTGTGTGTGTATATATATATATATATGTACACACACATATATCTTATATTGGTTCTGTTTTGCTGAAGAATCCTAATTGATAATTGCGCTTTATGAAAATAAAAGGAGATAGCTTTCTATTGTTTTTATTTTACTGATTGCATATGTATAGCATATGTGGATGATGATGTTTTCTTGTAAGCTTTCTTACATGTTAAATTTTATTAAAGTAATTTTAATATATAAAAGGGAGAGTATCAAAGGAGAAGATCTTTACCAACAATATTTGAGTGTGTCAATGCGAGTATTTATAGGAAATAAATTTTAATATCAAATTCCCTGATAGATAAAATAATGTAGTCATATTAAAGGGTGTGAATGCTAGAATAACAGCTTAGAAAACAACGTCTTTGGGAGTCAGCCTGAGAGAGCAGAATCAAAGTCTAATTAAGGAATATACCCCAGTCCTCAGGGAGAAACAATCACAATGTTTGCTCAGAGGGATTTAAGAGGAATTTATGTATGTACGTATGTATTTATTTATTTAATTTTTACAGTCCAGTGCTCAATATCTATCTCTCATTATTTTCTCTTCCCAGATAGAAACAGTTACTGGAGTTCTGTAGACCATGTTCCACCTCTGCATATTGCATTTTTGGGGGAGCAGGTAACCTGTATTATTAGTTCATAAGTCTCTGGATCAACAAAAGCCAAATATATACTGATGTGGGAGACTACTGTGCATTAACTTCTGACAGAGATAACACATAATCCAAAGGTAATGGATTTTGAGTTATCTCATAAATTGATAGGGTTTTAAACTCTTTCATTTGGATAGAGGAGTTCACTTTTTGCATAGAAAGGAAAGAGAACTGAATATGTTATTTGTAGTAGAGTCTTCTAATGCTTACCTATACCTGTAGATGGCTATATGAACATGTTTCTCATCAAGCTGCATGATCATATAACCATCCACAGATACCAAGTGAATGGGACAAAGTAGCCCTTGTATTATATTCACCACTTAAATTTTACTATTGGTGGCTTCCCTGGTAACGCCCAGATATACAATTACTGCTGAAATGGCAAAGTCATGTCACTCTAACTGTAAGTTGTTTGTAGAAGTAGCATGATTAACAGCCTTCTATTCCTGAGAAAGAACATTGAGCACACTTTCCTCTGAATTAGTGAACCATGATATATCGTATGGAAAAATTAACTTTAGTTATGTTAAGATCACACTACCATACTCTGTCATTTCAGTTTAACATAGGGCACCTTGATAGATATCTCAGCATGAAACAAATAGAACTTAGATAAATTAAAACATACACTTAATATACTAAAAGTTTATACAAAAGTAAATGAATAGACAAAGGAACACAAATAATTCAGTAAAACTAAAATCAGAATAGAAAATGACCAGGAGACCTAATGCCAGGAAATGATTGCTTTGGGAAAGAACAGCCTTATGCGGTGGAAGACTGTTTTAAAACTTGTGTGTTCTGAAATTAATTAAAGTGAGCTTGAGAATTCTGCATTAATTCCAAAACCCATCCACCTCTAAATAAAACGACAAAACAATATGTTTTCTTGTCCTCATATTAAGTGGAAAAAAATTAATAAAACTGGTTATTCCTAGAAGTTGTTGAAATAGATCTCCACTTATATGGTTTCTATTTAATATAACAAACACTATATGATATGGAAAATTCCCAACATAAAACTTAAATCTAAGTAGACTATGTTGTATAGAAATCACTAGTTCCACCATTTCAAACTCATTTTAGGAAAACAAACAATAGCAACACTAAGGATTGTGAACACTGGGATTATCAGATATGGAACATAAAATTACCTAATAACAAATTATAAACCCAATGAATGAATTGATAAAACAATAGATTAGATCAGGCTGAACATGAAAGTAGTAAAATGGAAAATATATGTTAAGAAATCGAATACATAGAAAATACATAGAAATAAACAGTATGTTGATAGGCATGAGTGGAGTTAATGTTAGTAGTCAAGATTTCTAACATAAATATAACTGGAATTACATAAAAATAATAAAAAAGTGCCAGGCGAGGTGGCTTACCCCTGTAATTCCAACACTTTGGGAGGCTGAGGTAGGCAGATCACGAAGTCAAGAGATCGAGACTATCCTGGCCAACATGGTGAAACCCCGTCTCTACTAAAAATACAAAAATTAGCTGGGCATGCTGGCAAGTGCCTATAGTCCCAGCTACTCGGGAGGCTGAGGCAGGAGAATCGCTAGAACCTGGGAGGTGGAGGTTGCAGTGAGCCTAGATTGCACCACTGCACTCCAGCCTGGTGATAGAGCAAGATTCTGCCTCAAAAACAAAAAACAAAACCAAAAAAAGATAATAAAAATGTGAAAATGTTACATTGAATATATAATGGGTGCTACTTTTTTCAGAAATTATGCAAATAAATCCTCAGATTCAGAAATTCCAGTGCATATTAAGCAAGATAAATAGATTAAAATCCAAAGCTAGGTAGCTACCATGATTGAAATCTGTTGAACAAGATAGGAAAGCAAATCAATAGAACACAAAATGGTTTTTATAAACATACGCAGACGTAAATGAATAGTTGAAGCATTACAAACCAGGGAGAATATGATATCGAGACAATTGATCATTTATCTGAAAAGAAATCAAATAAACTCTCTAACTCATAAAATTTAAAAATAAATAAACTTCAGGGGGATTAAAAATTATGTGTAAAAAATATTTAAATAGTGAAATAAATATTTTTATATACTTTGAACAGAGAATAATTCTTCCAACTATATGGAAAATGATTCCAAGCCAAAAATATATATGTATATTTTTTATAAACCTACTTTAAAATTTTAAAATTAAAGCTAAAAATTGATATATTTGAATCCCAAATAATATAAAAAGTATACATAAATGTATATAATAGCACTTAACTGTACACTTTAAAATAGTTAAGATGATAAATGTTATGTTAGATATATTTTACCACAATACAAAAATTGAAAAAATGTGTATATACTTTATATAAAAATCACCTAAGAATTATTGTAAATCTCTCAGAGAAATTCATTCATTTTAGGATATTATTTTCAATACAAAAAATTAATAAGCGATTCAATCTTAGTTAACTAACTTAGTTAGTATTAGTGTTCTCCAGAGAAACAGAATATATAAGAGAGATAGATATTTATTATGAGAATTGGTTTACATGATCCTGGAGGCCAAGAAGTACCAGGATCTGCCATCTGCAAGCTGAAAAATTAGAAAAGCTGGTCTGAAGGCCTGAGAAACAGAAGCTCCAATCACAAAGTAACTATGCAATTTTAACTAAATAATTTCATTTGGAGGGACTTCACTTTTTGAATTTGTAAAATGATTGGATTATACCTAAGCATTTCTGTGTACTACTCAATTGTAATTTTCCAGAATTTACTGGTTTTATAGGGATATTCACTGTCTGGGTGAGGGAGGGAGGATGGGTTTAATATAGCAGGAGTGATAGTTGAGATTTTCCAATGTACTATGTAGAGAAACAGTCACTACAGTTACAAAATTAAAAGACATCATTTAGTCATATGTAGTTACAAAATTCCTAATTCTCATATTTGTAATTTTCAAGGAAACACAGTAGTTTTACTTTTTTCATGCCTTCCAAAAGAAGAAAAAATTGTGTTTATTTAACATAAATAATTATATGATGCTTAAATCTTTCAAACTCAAGTTTTTGTTTCCCACATCTTAACTTCTTTCTCAATGAAGTTATTCTCATTACCGGTAAACTATTCGCACCCACCTGCCCTCTTTCTCCCTCTCGCACACTGTGTGTGTATATCTATGTGTGTACATATACGTGTGTGTCTGTGTATATGTGTGCATTCGTGCCTTATTAAATTTTATTTTTTATAATCTATGTCCAACATCTACATCAAATTACCTTTCTTGAAAATAATATGTTTCTTGAAAAAAAGATTACTTTCAGCGTTTTTCAGTGTGTGTGTTTGCTCACATATATATATTCACACATATAGATATATGTAGATATGTACAGTATACAGATAGATAAATTTCTAATCATTGATGCTCTTCACTTTGGTATAATAATCACTTACTTCCAAATTATGATTTATGAGTACTTTATAATTAGGAACTATTTTAAGTAAACTTGGTTTTAAAAATAAATACAGTCTGTATATTTTCTAAATATTTGAAGATCAATAATACTTTATTGTATGTTTTAATTATAGGACCTCAGATTTAAAGGCTACAGTATTTTCTAATTCATTGATATTCCTGACAAACTTAACTGTAATTTATATCTATTTACTTTACATATTTTCTCATGATTATTGTTTGCTATAATCATGAGATTATAATAACAGAACTTGCAGATTTATTTGTCCCAAATTGAATTTTCACCCTCTACATCTAATGAGATATAGTAAATTCATTAAAATCAGAGTATTTTTAATTTTACTCATTTTTCTACCATTTGCATGCAGATTCTTAACATTGTGTATAATGTTTGTTAAATTATCTCGAGATCTTAAAAATGATATTAAGTGTAATATATCATTATCTTAAAATTAAAAATTATTTTCATGGTATTTTTCTAAGAAAAATTATTGTTTCTAATTATCAATTATTACATATTAAATCAATTATTCTCTTTTCTCAGTGCACGAAACCTTTAATCATGAGGTTGCTTCATGAGTTAAAACTGCCGCCCTCTTTCTCATTTCCCCATTTTCCTTGATGTGGCTTCTTAACTAGAATATTACTTATCTTGCCTTCCCTAAGGCAATGTTATAACGGATTCTGGCAGAAAGTCAGTAATTGCTATGAGGTGCTTGATTCCTTCCTGCTGATTGTCACTGAAAACAATTGAACATCATTTTCTTGAATATGTTAGTGCTACAAACTAGCTCTTTACTTTTGACAACACTCAGTTCCAAATCAATGACTTTTTCAATTATTCTTATTCCTTCAATTTTTAATTCTTTTCTGCTTGAGAGAATTGCTGTTGGTGTCTCAATTGGTGCTCAGCATTTTCGTAATGTAGGTGAGTTATTTGGAAGAATATTTTAGAGAAAATTCTCTTTTTGACTATGTTATAGCTTCCTTGCTGTGCTAAATACGTGTACTTGATTAAAAGAGGAAAAATGCTTGCACATTCTCTCTGTAAAAGAATGAATGACAAATACTGACTGTAGTCACTTAAAATATACAACACAGAGTCACATCTTAAAATGTCTGAAAAGTACTTCAGTAGATAAATTTGTTCAACATTGTTTAATAAATGATTTCACCATTTAACCTGTTTTTAAATTTATTGCCAGTTATTAGCATCCACCAGAATTTATAGGTGGTTTAAAACATTTGGGCAATGGATAACATTTCTTGAGGAATTCTAAGAGGAATATCATTGTGGGTTAACATTTATTGAAGAAACTGTATGTCAAAAACTGTAACACTATATCTTATGAAATTAAATCACTGAGTTTATTTCAGTACCCACATCCACGTTGTTGGACTTACTGTGGGAGAATATATGTGTGTGTGCGCGCATGTGTGTGTATACAATAATAACAAGCTCAAAAGCCTATAATTTATTTTCTCCTTAACTTAGATAATTAACTTTCCATTCTACTGCATATATAAATTGGTAAAGAAGTAGATATCACTGTTTCAAAAGAATATTCTCAATTTCTAATTCTCTTGACTGTAAATAATATATTATGTAGAAAATAACAGAAACTAAGATGAAAAGTGATGAAGAGTCAAATCTGAATGTTAAGAATTTGACTTTATTATTTTATGCTACATCAAGATCCTCTGGGAAAAACATATATGATCAAAATTCTATGACCCAAATCTATGTTTTGATAAGTCTAAAATAGTGCGTTAGTTAAGTAAAATATAAATATTCTACATGTTAAAATCATTTTGTTATAGTTTGTTAGTGTTTTTTTTCTTTCTCAGTGAAATGCAGAATAATAGTGCATTTTTAAATCAATGATGTCTTAAATTCAATGAAATACAGCGAATGTTTAACATATAGCCAAGGAATTGAATGAGCCAGACTCATCCTTAATCTTTCCCCCAGTTGTATATCATGTACTTTGGATTATACATACTGAAGAAATGTATTTTGAGTTAAAACTATCCATGAAATAAAATTATTTCATTCACTTCATTTAAAATTAATACTGACCTAAGGTATAAATTTTTATTTTGATTGATTTAAATTTAACATGGTTCTAAGGTATTGATTTTTTATAGGAAGATATTAAGAATTTTATACTTACCGGAAGGTGTGAGAAATAGAAATAGAGGACATCAACTGAAGTAGTTAATATTGATTAGGTATTCTTTATAAAAACAAACTTGTAAATGTTTTACTTCTCGAAAAATTTACCACTCTGAATTAAAAGCTCATGAAATAAACAAATTTTGTGATACGCATTCTTCTTTCAAAGAAATTTCAGGTCTCAAAGTTTCCAAAATATGTACGTATTCAAAACAATGTAACAGCAAGGAAAACTGGATAGCTTAACAGACTTTAGAATAATTGCTTAATATAATGAATTACGTGTTTTAAATGATTAGGAATGTATTTTCTGTTTTCATCTAGATACCGCTTATTTTGTTTTTTAAATTCCTTGGATTTTAAATAAACTTCAGTTTTTAAACTTAGCCAAATAATCCATAAGTATTTTAGGAATGATATTTAAAATGAAGAATAAACACTGAAAGAGACTGTTGGACAAACTTCCACTATCAATTATATCAGTAAATATCATTGGCAATACGGGGCACAGCTAATCTTCTGGGGCTGTTTTTAGGGGCAAAACAATATACTTAATTGCTTTCCAGCCTAGCACTAATGAGGTTGCTTAAGACTTTCTTAATTTTTAATGGGATTTTAATTTTTAAAGGAACAATGCCAAGATTTAATTATACTTCTTTGCCCTTATGGGCAGTTTTCATCCATGAATATAGAAATATCTACAACAAGTCTTGTTCCTTTTTTATACATAGAAAGGAAATTAAACCCAAAAAGTGCTAAGTGACTAGCTAGAGGTCATAGAACTCATCAGTGGAATGGCTGTACGAGTAATAGAACCACAGCTGTCTCTTCTAATTCTGTCTACCAACTCAGGACATTTTCCATTCTTAAACTGCCTGTTTTTCTTATAACAGTGTGAACAAGCATTGAAGACATCACTGGGTTGACAGAAACTTATAAACTTGGAGTTTTTTTCTTAATAATTTTATTTTTTCATCAAGCTACATTCTTATGAGAAATTATCTATAATTAAGTTCTGATATATTTTAAATTCTATCAATTCAGAATAGTATAATACCTGGACATATGGTATTGATTCTTTTTAGGCTGAATTGTACAGACTTTGCCCTATCCTGCGTCCTTGAATCAGTATTGCAGAAATCCAATTGCCCTACCCTTAACTTCTTTCACAAAGGCTGATTTTAGTATTGTGAGTATGAAGCCTGTAAAATAGCAATGTCCTCTTGAGAATCATGATAATGAAAATTAAACAAACATAGGTACTGAAGCAAGCTTAACAATTCAATGTTGCAAGCAGGAAAATACATGCAGCTCTAAATTTTATCACAATTAACTCCTCCTGTGTTTTTGTTATACACTTCAACTTTCAATGTGAAACTTGTAATTATTTACCTTCAAAAATTGTTAATGATGTATTATCTACTTGTCATGAAACAATATAATATTGATTGGAAACTCTTGACAGAAAAAGCATGTAAGCTAATATGTCAGTAAAGCATTCCAAAAGCAACTGATGTTTTTTCTATTGATTTCTCAACCTTGAAAAAAGACAATGAGTTCCTAAACATGCTCTGAGAAATACTCCTTAGAGAGAAGACTCCGACTGTGTGCAAATTATTTCAAAAATAACATAGTGCTTTTGAGCCCTATATTGACATGAACTATATTTGAAACTTTTACATATAAGATGGTAGCGTTTGTCAGAAATAAACTTACATGAACTTGCGTACATTTTGATATATTAGAATATGATGAAAGCCTTATGCAAAACAGGTAATCCCTTGCTACATTTCTATTCCCAATATGTAGTCTGTCTGCTGTTTGTTTTTCAGGATTTAAAATCATCCTTCAATTTATCTTCTACTATATTTGACTTCTGTTGTAGATATGATGAAGTTGCCTGTAGCAGTTTCAGGCCAGAAAAAAAATGGGAAAAAAATCTGTATGACATTGAGCCAACATTGAACAGCTAGGTCCCAGGTAAAGGAGCATCTTAAAAAGGTGAACCAATGCTCCCTTCCCCTATGATCTGTTCTGCTATTGGTCGCAAAGCATTTGCTGACAAACTGGGCAGTAAGGTGCCGCTAAGAGTCACAAAAAATTGACAAAGCTTTGGCATCCTTACCAAGCCGAGTAGAACAACAACAACAACATGAAATTTAAGGACCCCCAGACAGAGGATTCAAGGTCCCTAAAAGAAGAGAGGTACAGAGGAGTCCGACTGAAACTCAGCAACTGTTTTCCCCTCCACGCACTTGCAGATAATTCCGTAGGTGCCTAGAGGATAAAGAGCCAAGGTGAAAGTGGCTGAAAAGCCCAGCAGTTTTCAGAAGACTTACTATACCAAGGTGCCTAGAGATGGGGGTCAGGAAAAAACAATGAGGGGCCTAGGAAACAATGACCTCTGCAGCTAAATCTGGATCACTGCAGGGATACCCACCATGTGGGTAGCTTTTCCAGATAGACTGAGGCTTACCGGGACTGAACACCAGCCTTGATCTCTAATTGGATTAAAGTAATTTACTCCACCCTGAGCCTCATATAACTTAAAGTGGATCTTCTCAGGAGAAAGCTAACATCACAGTAGCAGATGATTTCGGTTCCCTACCAATCCCCACGGATCTTAACTATTTTACTTTAAATCAATCCTTTTTCTAGATGAGAAAACCTGCATAGGATCCCACTGGTTTAGTGTTAGTGTGGCAGGCCAGCAAGGGTGGGCCTTACCCTAAGCAGACCTTACTTAGTGACAAACACTGCAGTTCCCCTGCCCCTACTATGCAATATCTCCAAGGTGCATGTTGTAATTTATTTCCTGCTTCATCAGTGGGATTACGTTATACTTTCCCATACTGGTGATGAATGTGGTAATTCAATTTTCAATGGCTTCTTTTCCTTTCCTTCTCCTACTTTCTCACTACCCTACTGGCATTTGTGCTCAGAGGCACAAATGTGCTCAAATAAACTGTGTTCAAATTCTTGTCCCAGGTTTAGCTTATAGAGAAACCAAATTAACACCATAATTCAGTGCTTCTGTACTTCACACAATATCTGGTTTTCAGTAGAAAACTAATTAGGCACACTAAGAAAATGTACAAAGAGAGGAAAAAAAGCAGTTGAAACAGACCAATGGGTGACAATGGATGCTGGATTTCCAAGCGTAATTTTTGAAATAACTGTGATCTTTAATCATCTTCAGTACTGCCCTAACACACAAATTCACAAATAAAAATTTTAACGGTACTCAATCTATTACATAATTCTACAATTTTCTCTTTGGTAACAAGATTTATAATTATAAAGGACCATAAAGTTAATTATTTCAAACTGGTATGTTTCTAAGTATGAAGCCACCAGCTTTTTTAAATCTTGGTTTTGACTCCTGATGAGTTTTCGTGCCATCATGTCTAAACTTTTAATAAATGTTTCTAAAATGAGAATGAACAGTGCATGAACTACCCCATTGTTCTTTCTATGATGAATAAATATTTGCTTTGGATTTTCATTCTCCTAGTACTCCTCTCACTATAGAATCTTCTGTTCCTTACTTTTTAGGGCTGTTGAAGAGCAGTCATGCCTGTAACTGATGTCTTTTCCATTCATAATGTGTAATGCATGAGGGTTTAATTTGTGAACTCCCCATTTTAAGAATCCTCAAAGTCCCTACTCTCATCTTACTGTGTTGAGTGCTTTGTAAGCATTTGATAAATCTTTTATTTCATCAATTCACACCCTCTCATCAGTTAGGAGACTATTTGCTATATACTGATTCTCACTATATTTTCCACTCATAAAATAAATAACCCTTTGATCGATCATATAGCTTTCCAAAGAGTAGTCACAGAGAGATGAGAGAAAGTGCCTCCCACCTGAAGGCAAGCCTCATTTAAACAATTTTCATGTTGAGGCAAGGGATAACACAGGATACCCTCATTTCCTTATTTTCCTTTAATGCATTCGGGGTATTTTCCTCTTTCATACTAAAATACAAACAGAAAAAATACTTTAAAATGTATATTTTTAATGAATCTAATGCCCACACTAAAGTCAGCTTTGAGCACAGTGATTCAGGAATGCATGCTTGAAACAGTTATTGAACATATAATTTTGTTAAAATACTCCTTACTAAATACTTGGTGAATTTCTAAAATGTAAAGTTCATTTAACAATAATTAGAAAAAAATAGTATGTCATATTCCAACTACCTTGACATGTAGGTAATAATTTGTTTTGCGAAACAGGCTATCTTATAAAACAATGAATTCTCCTTCCACTGTATCTTATGCTTCTTTCTATTTTGATTTAGGGTATATTAAAGTTATTAAATCCACTTGAGGTTGCATGAATTTGTTTACAAAAATGGGAAAACTAAGCACATTATATAAGCCTCATTTATTCCATTACCAAGACTCTTACTTTCTTTAGAAATAATACTAGATAAAGTCACTTGGACTGAAACAGATGGAATTAGGGAAGAATTAAATCATTCCAATTCTAGATTTATTGCAAATCCTAAGAATTACCCAAAAAGGGGAAAAAAGGAAAAAATACTATATTGAAGCCGTGGGAAGAAGAAATAGGAAATGATGAAATTTGCTTTAGAATTGTCAAAAATGTATAATTCTATATGTAGGATTTTGGTGTTATTTTTTTCTCTATGCCATATGCCCTGTGACTATTTCAAACTGCTAACCTGATGGGACCTGGGAACACATCTCTTTGACTCACTCCTTATCTTCTTCTTTACTTCATAGTACATTGCCCTGTACACAGTGCGAACTCCAGTAAATATTTGATGAAGAAAAGATCTGCTAGCAGGAAAACGAGCCTGCAAGGAGTCCAATCTATGGAATAGTAATTAGGGAGCAATTCCTTATACACCCAGGCAAAACCCTAAGGAAAAGGCTTCAAAGCAATTTCAAGTGAATTCTCCCAGATAATCAACAGTGACCTAATTAAGATTGTAAACAATGATGTAAAGTTGGCCCAATAGAATGTCCACTTTATCTACCAAAAATGTTATGTGTGACCAATAAGAGCATATGAAAAAACACATGAAATGAAAAAAATTAGTTTGGCACAAGCTTTTTTCTCTTTCTATATATTTATTTTCTTTTTGTCCCCTTAAATAAAAGAATTTAATTTTTCTCCATATTAATATTAGTATACACTCACATATATCCCAATGTTCTTCGCTCATGTTCAGAAAACATGCTCTGCTCAAGACATATGTTTCCATTTCCACTGTATCACATTTACCTAACATTTCTCATTCCCTCTTGGAACAGTCAAATGGATTCATGTTCCATTTATATAAACTAATTCTTTCCATATCTCATAGATGAGGGATGATTCTTCCCCACTCTCCATATTCTGTCTCATGTAAAAAGAGTTCAAATAATATTATACATCTATCATATTCAATATTTCTACCTACTTACATATCTAATATGTTTTATCTTTACTCCCTCATTCAACTACACTCTCAAAAGTAGAGAAAATAACATCAAAAGTAGAGAAAATAACATGAAAAGTAGAGTTTTGAAGAGAAAGTAGGCATTTCTACACCTGATTTTTTATTTCCTGCTTCCCTTGGGAATCATATTGTGCCTAGAATACATATTCCCCTGTCAGATATCTCTACCTATATTTAAGTCTGTTTAATTCACAATTTAGTAACTAGGAAAACACTGATTCACATACATGAACCATGCCCTGCAGTTTTCTCTTTATCAGAAAGAAAATGCAATTTTGTCCTCCATGTGTTGACATCTTCGTTTCTCATTAGGTTTATAATGTATGTTGCACACAAAAGTTCCTTTGAAAAGGAATCCCTTAATCAAATCTATTTATGAATGCTTCCTTGTAGAGAAAAACCCTGTGTAACACCAATATTAGATTACATGGTCTAAGGAAAAAGAGCCTGAAAAGTGCTTTTCTTACTAACATGAAACATGTTGCCCAATTTTTTATATTTCATTCAAATAAATACACATATCACTTTCACATTTTGTAAATGTTGCTTTCATATCTAGAATGCTTTTTCTTCTCTCTTGTCAGCATGGATAAATAAAAAAAAGTAATATAATACAAAAATATAAATCAAACAAAACTAGTGAAGAAAATGCAACTTGTATCATTATCTTCTCCCCAGCATATAGTCACGAGTAAATTCCATAAAAGAAAAAAAAAAAAGATCCCTATGTTAGCTCTTTGATATAGTCTATAAAGAGGCAATAGTCATTTTTACCTTAAAAACTGTGGCCCCACTCTGGCTTATGCTCTGAGGGTCTATTATAGCAGTCCTTCTGTCACCCACATGTCTGCAGAGTCATGAGTTGGTAAATTACAGTGGAATGTACAAATTCCTAGCCCATATGTTTTAACCTTCCTGCAAAGCCTACTTTGGTACACACAACCTCAAATCTACCTAAATGCTTTATATTATTATTTTGAGTCCTGCAAAAATAGGAAGCAGGTCTATAAGGGTACTCCATAAAAGAAACCATGGGAAGACTTTAAAGAGACCCCCTGAGGAATTTGCTTTTTACAAAAGGGAAAAATTAATAGGATTATTGTGTCTTACCTTTGGGTCAAGAGAAAATGGATTTGAATATTCACTTAGTTCAAGGAGATATTTGTAAAAAATTCAAGCAACTGTTGTAATCTAATAATAATATAACAAAATACTTCAGACTGAGTAATTTATAAACAGCATAAATTTAGTGCGCACAGTTCTAGAGACTGGGAAGTCTAAGATCAAGCACATTTGGTGTCTGGCAAGGGCTCAGTTCCTCATAGAGGGTGCCTTCCATTGTTTGTCCTCACATGGCAGAAAGGCAAAGGAGTTTCCTCAAGCCTTTTTTTATAAGGATGCTAATCACATTCATAAGAATAGAGTCCTTATTACTTCCTCACTTCCTAATGGCCCCAACTCTTAATATTCTGACATTGGATGTGAGGTTCCAAGATAAATAATTTTTTGTGGGAATACTGATACTCAGACCATAATATTCTGCCCTGGTCCTACCAAAATTAATGCCCTTCTTACATGCTAAGTACATTCATTCCATTCTAATAGCCTCCAAATTCTGAACTCATTTCAGTATGAACTCAAAGTCTAAGTCTAAAGTCTTATTAAAATTATCTAATCAGATATGGGTGAGACTCAAAGATGTGTTTCATCCTGAGGCAAATTCCCCTCCAGCTGTGAGCCTGTGAAGTCAAATTACTTCACAGTCATTTGAAATACCATGGTTACTGTGGAAAACCAAGAAAAAAAATTGAGAAAATCAACGAAACCAAAAGCTAGTTCTTTAAAGAGATCAATTATATTGATAAGCTCTAGCCAAGATGACTAGAAAAAAAAAAAAGAGAAGAAACCACGGTGAAACAAGCATAGGATAGATAGCCCAAGACCTGGTACCAATTTGTGTCTTAGTTTGGGCTGCTCTAACAGTAATAGTATAGACTGAGTGATAAGTAAACAGCATAAATGTATTGCACACAGGTTTGAAGGCTGGGAAGTCCAAGATCAGGCCACTGGCAGATTCAATGTCTGGTGAAGGTCCATTCCTCCTGGATGGCAACTTCTATGAGTGTCTTCACAAGATAAAAGGGAAAGTGGGCTTTTTCAAGCTTGTTTTAAAGGGTACTTATCCTATTTGGGTTACCTCTTTCTCCTCATTCAAATTTTTATAGTTTATGTATTTGGTGAATTTGGTCCATTTCATATGTTATCAAATCGTGGGCATAGAATAGTTCATAGTATCCCCTTATTACACTTTTAATGGCTATGGTACTGTATTGATGATTCCTCCTTCATTTCTGAAATTGTTAGCTTGTGTTTTCTCTCTTTTTTTCTGGTCATCTTGGCAACAACTTACCAATATAATTGATTTATTTAAAGAACTAGCTTTTGGTTTCATTGATTTTTTTCCATTTTTTTTTTTTTGTTTTCAACTTAATTGATTCGTGATAAATAAGTTTTCTTTTCTTGTGCATGTTGTAGTCATAAATTATTCTTTTCTCTCTGCTTTCCTAAATTTAAGATTATTGATTTTAAATCATTCTTTATTTCTAATATATGAATTTAATGCTCTAATTTTTCCTCTAAGCACTGCTTTTATTGCATTCTAAAACCTTGATATATTGTGTTTTCGTGTTCACTTAGACTTGAGAAGTTTCTATGACACGTTATTTAGAAATGTATTACTTGATATCCAAATATTTATATATTTTACAATTTTCTTTCTGTTATAGATTACTAGTATAATTTTACTGTGGTTTGAAAAAATACTTTGTAGGATTTCTATTATAGGAAGCTTGTTAGAATGCTTTTATGACTCAGTATATGGTCTATCTTGGTAACTATTCCTTACGAGCATGAAAAGAATACGCATTCTGCTGTTGTAATAGTTTAAAAATATCAATTAGATTAAATTGACTGACAGTATTGTTCTGGTCGACCATTTTCAACTGTATTAAGTTATTGCTAGTAAATGAGAGACAAGAAGATAGAGAAAAACACCATATGTTGGAGGATGGAAAAATTAAAAAAGAGGATAAAGTCTTAAAGGTGCTTGAACACTGTTTCCTCCTAGGGAATAAAACAAATGTTACTTTCTTTTTTATTTTAGTAATTTTTCTTAAAATACATTCTTATAACTACATAAAATATGCTGAAAATTTAGTAAAATATTAATGGATTCCAATAAAAAATTTATATATAGATTGTCATTTCCAATACAATTTACCCATTATACTCAGGGAAAAAAAATCCAAAAAATTAATAATCAAACGTAGAAGTATATGAGCCAAGGCATGTATATATATAAATATAAGTATATATACATACAAACATACACACACACACATTTGTAAGTGTATATATATATACACACATATATACGCATGTATATGAGTGTATATTTAAACATATATGTGTGTATGTAAATACAGATATATTTAAAAATATATGGCTGTGTATATACACTTATATTAACATATGTGTGTAAATGTATATTAAATATATGTATGAACATATATAACATGTGTATATAAATATATGTGTACTTACATATATGTTAGCATGAATATGTATGTACATATATTTTAACACGTGTGTATGTACATATATGTTAACATAACTGTGTATGAGCAAATGTGTTAACAAGTATGTGTTTATGTGCTTATGTTAACTTATGTATGTGTGTATGTACATCTATTTTAACTGGTGTATGTGTGTACATACATATACATAAACATGTGTAAGTGGTTATACACCGACATATATGTTAATGTGTGTAGCTACCTCTATGTTAAGATATGTGTGCAATATGTATATATATACAAGTTAACATATGTTAACATATGTACGTGAATATGCACGCATATACAGGGTAACATGCATGCACATGCATGTAAATATATATCAACGTTTATATGTGTAAGTATGTACATATATCATAACATGTATATGTGTATGCATATATATAAACATATGTATGTCTGTACGTACACGCAACTATGGTAAAATGTGTGCGTATATGTGTGTATTAATATGTTAACATGAATGTCTGTATGTAAGAATATATGTTGAAATATATAACTGTGCAAGCACACATATGTTGACATATGTGTGTATGTAAATATGTCTACGAGTGTATGTATATCTGCTAACATGGGAAGGCGTGCCTGCATCAACATATCTTAACATATATGTGTGCAATTACATGCATGTTAACATGCATGTATGCATGTACCTGTATGTTAACATGTGTTTATGTGTGTGAATATGTTAAAATATTCATGTCTTTGTGATGACGTATGTACATAAATATATGTTAACATGTGTGTGTATGTATGTAGATACGTTAACATATATGAGTGCAATTACGTATATATTAACGTGTGTATGTACATTTGTGTATGTATGTACATATGTGTTAAAATATTCATGTGACAGTAAACATGTGTGTACATAAATATGTTAATATGTATGTGTGTACATGTTAACATATGTATGCATGTGTGTGCGTGCATATATTTCAACATATTTATGTGTGTATGTAAATACATACATGTTAAAATATAGGTTTGTAGTAGCAGGCATGTAAACATGTATGTGTTTATGTACATATATGTGAATATATGTAGGCAGGTGAGCATGTGTGTGCACAAATATGTTGACATATGTGTGTCCACATACATGTAAACATATGTATGTGTACGTGTACACATGTTAACATATGAATGCACATAAGCAAATATATGTCAACACTTGTATATGTATATATTAACATATGTATATGTGATGGATCGTACATAAATGTTCAACTGTATGGGTGTGTGCATGTGAATATATGTCAGCATGTGCATGTGTGTATGTACATGTGTATTCGCATGTATGTGCATATGTATATGTATACATGCAAGTTCACATGTATGTGTGTGCATATGTGATAACAGGTATGAGTTGGCATGTATGTATGGACATATGTGTCTGTATGTTAATAAACATGTATATGTACATAAATGTTAACACATGTGTGTGTCAATGCATGTACATATGTGTTAACTTGTGTTTGTTAAAGTATATAGTAGCATTTGTATGTGTGCTTATACATATATGTTAAAGTGTGGATGGGTGTACGTCCATATATCTTAATATGTTTGTGTGTATATTTTTGTTAATATATGCATATATATACTTACATATAAGTTAACACAAGCAAATGTGTAAGTACATGTTAATAAATACATGCCTATAGGTGCATTCATATATATTAACATGTATGTATATACACATATGTTTACATGTGAATGTGTGTGCATATACATACAAATGAATATATATCTACATATATCTTAACATGCATCTGTGCAATTGCATGTATGTTAAAGATGTGTATGTTTGGAAATATGATAACATATACGTGTATGTGTGTAAATAGATGTTAATATATGCGTGTGTGTGCTAGCATATGCATGCATGTGCTTACATGTGTCAGCATATGTTTGTGAGTACATTCGTGTATGTTAATATATGTATGTGTGCATGTAAACATATGTATGAGTGCATGTGCCTGCATACATGTTAACGTGTGTGTTAATGTACATATATTTTGACAGGTGCATGTGTGTATGTTAACATATGCAAGTATTGTATGAACATGTTTATATATGTAAGCATGCATGTTAACCCAGGAGGCAGAGGTTGCAGTGAGCCAAGATGGCACCACTGCACTCTAGCCTGGGAGACAGAACAAGACCCTGTATAAAAAATAAAATAAAATAAAAAATGAAAAACCGTAATAGTTCATGCCCATGTAACTGATATGAGAATTTTTTTGGTTTGATTGTTTAGCATATTATCCAGCAATTTAAATACTACATCTACTCAAAATACTAAGTTCCTTCTTGGAGTACCTTGACAGATAGAGACTAATCACTATCACATAGAATATGTTGTTTAAGTCTACCCACTAAAGTTAGAATTATACATATATATACAAACACAGAGATATACATACACACACAGAGATATATACACGTACACACACACAGAGACATATATATATTCACACACACATATATATGTAAACAAACTCTTGGGCTGATATAAGCTCACCCAAAGAGTTGTTTAGATTTTTATGATATTAGGGTTTATGCACTCCTCTGAGACCTGTGTCTCTCTCACTCCTAAGAGATAGACACATTTATTTATACACTTATGTATACAATTTTGTCTGCATAAATTCAGATAACATTTCAGAGAACTGTTCATGAACATCAGTTTGAGAAACTTCAATCCATAGCATGGACATTAAAGACATTTAAAGCAAATTTGTCCTTGCAAAATATGATTCCCTATCTCTTAGTAATAGTGTATACTTACGTACTGCAGCCTTGTTTTTAAGAATAGCACTTGTGCAAAAGAAAGGGCCTTCACTCAGAGCTCTGATGGTTTTATACACTCATATGCAAAGCTCAGATATTTGGATATTAATTTCCATAGTAGGCAAAAATTATCATTAATAAAAACCACTAATACTGCAGATCACAGGAGATCAAAGAAGAAAAATAGATTAGAGAAATCAAATGGATTTTGGCTGTGAACAATTAGAAATCCCAAGTGTTTCAGCTGAAACACACATATTCCATGTGAAATAATAACAGCTGGGGGATTATTCATTCTAATTTTAATTCTACAGAGGTCGTTCTACTTTTTAAAGTCTTTCATTTAATGGCATGTGTTTGTCCTAATTTACATAATATTTCTTATCAAGTTAAGTTGCTTTAATGTTATTTTTAACAAAATAACCAAAAGGAAATTTGTTTAAATAAAATATAATCAGTACTGAAAATAACTGGTATGTGATCATGATAAACACCAGTGACCTAACTTTAATACAGATATTATTTAATATATTTTGAAGTTATTATTAAAGCTCATAAAGGAAGAGTTTAAGTATTATAAAAATAAAAATTTACCCCAGTATCCTATCTCATATTATACCATTGGAAAATGACATAAAAATGTAACCGACTCACCAAAAACATGTTTACTGTACTTTTTTCTTATAATTATTACTTTAGCTTTTTAAAATGTTTTCATATTTAAAGTCATTTTACTTTTTGCACTAATAAAGTTCAATTTGCCAGTTGTTAAATTATTTCTTCTTACCTATTGTTTAAATAGAACTTAGAAAAAAATATATATTTAGCAGAAGTGATACTCTAATCATATTTTTTTTAAATTGTTTGAACATGTTTATAAGAGAACATATTTCTAAATTCTTTAAACCTATTTCTTGATATCTGTGGGCGTTTGTCTAATCAAGCCAACATCCCAGCCCACTCAGAGTTGGTTTCTAGTCACTGAGCATGGGTCACATATTCTTTTGATTTTTTTTTTTCCCAAATGATTTATCTGAACCTAAACTAACTTAGGACTCCTATACTCTATTTTCTGTTTTTCCATGTTCAGTGATGTTTTTATGTGATGCTTATGTTCACGTTTTTTGTGTGTGTTAGCCTGATTTCCAAGGATAAATCTTGTATCTGTGCAGTTTATTGTTCAGGCAAGGATTTGGGAGAGGTTGCCGTCAAACATCTCAAGCTTTCAAGGCTTCCAGTCTCTACTGTGTCACTTTGGGAGGCACATTCAATGCTCAACGACTTGTCAAGTCTTCCACAGCCTTCACCCTCTGCCACGGCCTTTTGGGTTTCTTCCAGGCATGTGTGCAGTTTCCCAGTAACTAGGTATTTGTGGGGAGTATATACAGTCATTCTATGAGTCTTTAATTTTAGGATCTCCTGGTCAAATTGCTTGCTTGTCTGCACTTACTCAAACTAAGACCACAACCTTGGGCTAGAAAATTGATTTTTACCCATTTGTTTCCTATCAAGTTCACTACTAATAGAAGACAAAACTGTGTTGTCCCATTCTTTGATCATAGCTGTTTGAGCACTACCACATTCTTATATCAACTATGGGGAAATAGGAGTGGGCTTTGTTAAGAATGTCACAGATCAGTGTTTTACTTTCATGATGGTCTATGCAGTTTTACCTGAATAAATGCTTCTTTAATTGCTCTCTGCCTTTGGTGTATTTATAGACCCCTGGAATGATAGTTTGGGTCAATTGGACTTAATATTTTTATAGAGATTTCTTCAATATCCTCACATAACCATTGTTGGAAATTCCTTAAATGTGGTCCTTGGATCCTTGGATTTGCAGTAAATGTGCTTCCCTGCTCCTCAGTGCCCCTCATCTCACACCATAATGTACAAGAACCATGAACACAATTGAAAATTACCAAGAGTTTTCTTTTTGTCTTTTAATTACATATTTGGCCTATGTGAACCATTGACCAATAGTGATGATTCCTGAGACTTCTAGATTGAGCTCTCAGGTGCAAACTTGAATCACCTTGAATGATGCTCAAACTACTAGAAGGCATAGTAATAATAATAATAATAATAATAATCTCTGCCAGGAGGGTTCACAGTCTTGCTACAACAGTCATTTCTTGTGGTAGTAGTGAGAGGGCCTCCACCACTCACCAAAAATCAGATGTTATGCTCATATTCTACTTAGTTTCTAAGTCTTTGACACAAACGCTATTGAGAGGGGACTAAACAGAAGTGGACACATCATAACCTGTGAGTCTCTTGCACTTTGTCCTACTTGGACCCTATCAGTGTTATCATCCCTGTTGTCACTACCACTGCTGCTGAAGTTATGGTTCAGTCTCCTCAGTCATCCTTAGTAATAAAATGTTATTCCACACTTACCACATACATAGCAGTGATGGCAATTCACTGGTACATTTAAAAGTTTTAAAAAGTGATATTTTGCTTATCATGGCCTTTTTGGATTATATTTTAGTTTTCAAAAAAAGTTTGCATTAAAATATTGTTCATCTTAATCATGAAGTTACTTGAAAAAACCCTAAATTTTTTACTTCAGGCAAGTGCTGCACCTGCCTCATTCTAGCTCTGGCCCTTTGGTAATAGCAAGTCCTTCAATGTTAATTTTATCCTTAATTTTATTACATTTTATAATGCCTTATTTTACTAATTTGGTTAATCACATTTTATTTATGTCTACATGGCAATTTCTATAACACACCTTGATTTCTCTTGTCTACTATTTCTTGAATATTCTAGATTTTAAGGTACAAAAGATTAATTTTATAAAAAATTAAAAGTATACACAGAATGTCTTCTATAAAGATAATTCTAAAATTTTAATTTTTGTTTATATTTTTCCAATTATGCCCATAATTTTGATACATATGTGCACCACTTCAAGTCTTTGTCACTTTCCACAGTATAATTTAAGATGATTTTTTAATTGATTGTGATTGATAACAGTACATTCCTTCATGTATTAATTTAGGAAGCCAATATTTATTGTGTACTTGCTTTAATATATCTTTCCAAATAAGTTTTCTACTAAGAATATTCACTATATATTTTTCTTATAATTTTTTACTATTTAAAAATTGCCATTTCATTTACTTGTCTTTTATGTGTTTATCTCTACTTATTTCCAAACTGTGTATTTGTTTTCAGTCTTTATTATTCTGAATTCAAACATTTCAAATATTTGTCTCATTATTTGCATAAGGATCTAAATTCACCTATTCCATTCTGGAGACCTACTCCTCAGGTGAAATTTATAGACTTTCCTTTGTATCACTCCTGTGTTGGATCTCTGTATTTTTCATCCAAACATTGATTTATTTCCTCTTTCTTGGTTTATTCTAGATATTTTAAGAAAAAGTCAATCTATTAGTTTGCTAAAAAATTATGAAGATAAAGTTTTGACATATTGATATTTTAAATTACCTTTATTCTGCCTTTTCCTTTGCATGGGTATAAAATTCTTAGTTGAAAATAATGTTTACAACTAAGAATTTCTGAATAATTTATTCTATTGCTTTCTAGTTCCAGTATGGCTCTTAGGAATCCTAAGTACTGTTTTGCTTCTCCAATCCAATTTTCCGTTCTCCAGAATATTTTTCTATTAAAGAAAACCTCTCAGTTATAAAATTTCTCAGAGATATGCCATTGGTGATATTTTAAAAATAGTTATGGAGGAGATTCAATGAAAGTATTTTTGAACATTTCTCACTTTACAGATTCTCATAATTGGATACTGGACCACAGAGATTCGTTCTCTCAATTTTCTTGTTCTTTGCCTCATTTTTAGCTATTTGATTTTTTGCATTTTTTAGCTAAGCTTTTGGAATGTTTGCTTTTTGTTCCTTCTTTATTATTTTAATTGATGCATACTAATTGTACATATTTATGGAGTACAGTGTAATATTCCAGTACATGTGTATACTGTGTAATGATCAAATTAGAGTAATGTGTATAGTCATTGCCTCAAACATTTATCATTGCTTTGTGTTGGGAATATCACAATAGCCAAAATATGGAATTATGCTGTGTTCGTTGGCAAATGAATGGATAAAGAAAATGTGTTATGTGTACACAACAGAATACTACTTACCCATAAAAAATAATGAAATTCTGTCATTCACACTAACACAGATGAGCTTGGAGAACAATTATGTTACGTGAAATTAGCCAGGCACAGAGAGATACATACTGAATATTCTCACATATGAAAGCTAAAAAGTTAATTTCATATAATGAGAGTAGAATAGTATTATAGTTACTAGAGAGGAGAAAGGGTAGGAGAGAGGAGTGAAATTTTTGCTTTTAATTTTTTATTCTGAGAGTTTTTCAGACTTTAATATTATGATAAATATTTTGTTGTCATTTAAAATTATAGAGTTTGATTCTTATTTTCTGTTCATTTAAAAAATATTATCCAGTTATAGTTCATTGTTAATGTCCTGTGTTTTCTTCTGTACCTGCTCTATTACTGATTCTTTCTACTTCTATATTTAATTTACTTTGCTCTCCGTTATTTACATTTTTACTTAATGGGTAGAACATGCCCATTTGGGGGCTTCATATTGTTGATATTGTTGAGGGGACCCTCATTTATAGCTTCAATCTGCGGAACTCTTCTTCACTTCTGAATAAGAGTACCCAGTCTTCTGCCTATTGGCATAGTCTCCTGGCACAGAGATAAACCTTGAACCATATAACATGCAGGCATATAGACATTTACTTAGTGACACTGATTTTGCTCATTGTTTCTCATAAATTAAGCCAAGTCTCTTTTTTTATGATTTCAGAGTTTATTTGCAAAAGTTCTTTGAGGCCTAAATCTCTCGTCTACTGATAAGGGAAAGGAGGCAGAATTGCTGCTAATAAGCATGTAACTATGTATCTAATCCTCCCATTTTTGCCTGTCCCTTATTCATCTTTTCAGTTGTGCTTTAGGTAACTGAGTCTAGAAAATGTATGTTTCAAATTCTTCTGCATTTCATGTGGTTAGTACAGAAATGACCTGTTTGTGGAGGCTAAGTAAAATCTGCATTTGACAATATATTTCTAAAGGTTTTCAAGCAATCCCAAGGCTTTTAACCAAATGCCTTACCTTCTGTTTCTTCTCATTAATAAACTCCTCTGCAACATAACATTCTCAGTTTCTTCATCTCTTCTACACATGCTTCATCTTAAAATAATTGTTTTTATAACTGTTATCCATTACTGTTTCTTCTACCATTCTCTTTGCATTTATGAGTAGTTCAACTTTCTTATTTTTTAGTATCATTTTGGCATTATTTTGGGGACAATAGAGGTAAATGTACCTACTTCCATATTTAACTGAAAGTCCTTGGAAGTTAATCTATTTGACATTTTGTATATATGCTGCAATTTTTTAAATTTATTCTTTAACTGATTCACTAATTTATTAAATAATGTCCAAGTCCTATATTAGGATTTTATATTTCCACAGTCCCTGTATATGGGTTATAATAGCAATATGGTATGCCCTTATTTGGTGGAAAGGACAGAATTTAAATCCTGAACCATGGCTGTAGAGGAAGGCACTATGTTTTCTGCCCACTATTGAAGTGGAGAGGAACAATGAATTTGAATTGTGACAGTGTTCAAGAGGATAATATTAGTTCAAAACATGAGAAAATAAGAATGAGAATGAAAACAAAGTGAAAAAAAATACAGGCAGTGGAAGGAAGGAAGAGGAAGAAGAGGACAAAAAAGTAAAAGCATTTAAATGGCCCTATACTTCTTCAAATTTTATGTTTATTAGTTGATTGTTATTTTTGTAAAAAACAATGTTGTTTCTTGGGTTTAAATACGAGTCTGTTAAATTCAAGCTTTACTAATTAACACTTTGCATGTATGCAATGAAAAAATCTAGATGTTAAGGTCTGAATATCTTTGCCTAGTAAGGGAAGCTATACAAAATTTACATGGATGTGCATTAAGAAAGTCGGATAAATGATTTTTTAAATGAAAGTGGCACAATTAACTTCCCATAACAAATAAATTGTAAAGGAAATACAGTTAAGGTCATACTAAGCCTATTAGTCATTACCTTTATAGTCTGTCCTTCTCATTTAATATTAGCACAAACGTAGGAAGTAGGAAGGATTTTGTTACTTAGATACTATCCACATGCTTTTAAAACTCAGTGCTTTTGAGGTCACCAGAATATCATTTTTTTGAATTTTGTTCTTTTTTTATCTTACTGAAACAGACAATTTTACACGGTCATTACATTTCACAAAGCTTATGGTGATAAAAAATTGCAACTAATATTTTGAAAAACTAAGGTTAGTCCAAGTATTCAATACTGAATTTTCTCATTCTCATATCCTTGTTGGATATGTTGTTTACTACCACTTTTACACATATTTCTTCAGAAGAATGGTACATACTGTAAAGCTATACATTTACTATATACATTTCACTGTAAAACTTCACATTATTATTACATATAATTAACCAATTATTTTAATTATATATTACCCTGATAATATTTAGCTTGCAGCTTTACATTACTGGACAAAGAACCCAAACTTTAGTATAGTACAAACTACTCTACAAAATTAAATGGTCTACACCCACTACCCTTGGAATACAATAATTATGGATATTTTTACTATCAAAACAATGGTTTAACAAAATCACATCTCTGAAATCGAGTATTTAAACAGAGGCATTTTATATATTCATTCATAAAGAGTGATAATTCCAAGTACATAAAATTATCCATAAATTGGTTAATTTTACTTAAAGTTAAATTGCAAAATTATACTAGACCAAAAATTAGAGTTTGGTGACCCATAGTCAGATTCCTGTATGTGAAATAATTATGTTTATGACTGATTAAATTTTATAAATTTATTTATTAGTAGAGAAGAGGTCACATTTCTTTATATTTTCTACGTATCCAAAGACATTTATTGTTAAGTATAAGGAGAAAAGTCTTTTCCTGGTTAAGGGAGATAAAAACACACACAAGAATGTGATGGAACCTAGAGAATGTTAAGAGGTTATAATCAAAAGACTCACTCATACTAAATATTTTAGCACTTTATGCCCTTTTGCTCATCAGAATATTTTCTCAAACAAATTATTTTTGAAAAGCTAAACATTTTTTATTTTGAATATTTAAACAATATTTTTGATATGACACACTTTTCTGGATTCAATTTGCTGAGAAACCTGTTTTACTTCCCTCTTTTATTAAGTAATCTGTCTTAGCTGGTTGAAATCTGTATATAGAGAGACGCAAAGTCTTTGACTAATGTCATCAAAAAATGTAAACCAAAAATATTTGAAGTAACAAAGAAAAACTATTTTAAATGAGAAAAGCCAAAATTCATACTATTGGTACAATTTAGGCAAATAGTATTTACCCGACATTATTTCAAGACAAATGAAACTGTCAACTGGGTACATTCTAGCCGTTAAGTACAGCAAAGTCTGATTGTGCCATAAGGACTCTCTCTTAAGCAGTCCCTCCAAAGCTCCAAAGGAGAGCCATTACTGACATGCAACCTGTATTTCACCTCTATACCCACTCTTTTAGACTCTCTGAGTTCTATTGTCACTTTTTAAAACAAATATTAATATTCTATCCACTTTTACATTTGATATAAGAGAAAGATCAAACTCTGAAATAGCAGGAGGCAGTGGCAACCTGCTTTCCATTGTCTTTCATCACCATCTTGTACTTGGCCAAATTCAGTAAAATGGATGTCATTTGTTGTGCAGTGATATATTCCTCTATAGTCTCAAGATTGGACATAAGAAGAAAAAAGATTATAAAGAAAGAAAAACAACTACATTTATCAGCTACTCCCTATTTGTTCTATGGGTAATTAAAGCCCCTAAATCTTCTAGTGTTTTTGTTTCCCAAGGAAGCAATTATTAAGATAATGTTTATGCAGTACACCCATTTATCCTTAAGAGCTATCAAGTCTAAGTCTTGATCCACTAGATTGGAATAGTACAAAAGTAAATTCAAATATCTCTTTGGCAAAAATGTAATATGTCCTGAAGTCTATTCCACATAAATGGAAATTGTTCTTAGCTGAACTCAGAAATAAAATGGAAAATACAATGACTAAGTTTAATACAAATGTCAATCCACTCAGCCAATAACCTTATTGTACATTATTTACCATGCTAAGTATGGCTGAAGGTATTAAGAAAACCAATTATGTTCATCCTTAATCATCCACTCCCAGTCTTTATGTACTTTCTGACTTGCATATAGATCAGCTGGGGAAATCAGAAAAGTTAGTAAGAATCAAAGCTCCCACTCTCACCATTACCTGTATTATAGCAGTGACCTCTTGCTTCCTTCCCAGATTTCTGAATTGTTTAAATTTAGTATAGGGATGGACTGGGCCATTCCACAATTTCACATTTAGCATACCCACTTAAAATTGTGTAAAGAGTAAATTTGGCTGGTCTCCAATTAGAGAATAATAGAGACAGAATCCTCAATCCCTACATAATAGCTACCTCAATTACGCATTCTCATTAGGCAACACAACCACAGAATATTTTCTCCATTGACGTTTTCCAATTCTCAATTTAAGTGAAATCGTAGAATTCACCACAGTATCACTGTAATTTCCCCACTTACTCTAGAATATTCTGTCTACTCACAGTGATTAGTGTACATTGCCATTTCATATCTTGTAATTTCTTATGCCCTCTGGTCCATATCATTAAAAAGAACTTAAATGCCAGGGATTGGCTGAGTTCATTCCCATCCTTCAGTCAATTGTTTTTATATTCTATGGTTTTAATGAAAGTGACAATTCAGCCTTCTTTTCAAGAATTTTTGGCTCAAAATTTGGACTTCTGTACAGTTGACCCTTCAACAACATCAGTTTGAAGTGTGCATATCCACTTGCACAGGGATTTGCATCCTCTGAGACAACAGGGTCAACCTCTCCTCATCTTCCTTCTCCTCAACTTATTCAACGTGAAGACGACAGGGATGAAGACCTTTATAATGATCAGTTTCTATTTATGAAGAGTAAATATAATTTCTTTTCCTTATAATTTTCTTAACATTTCCTTTCCCCTAGTTTATTATAAGAATACAGTAAATAATACATATAACATACAAAGTATATATTAATTGTTTGTATTATTAGTAAACTTCTAGTCAATAATAGGCTATTAATGGTTAGATTTTTGGGGAATCAAAGTCATACACAGACTTTGTAATGCAGAGAGGTTTGGTTCCCCTAACCCCTGCGTTATTTACATATCAACATTAATTAAATTGAATATATCCAAAATTGACCTGATTCACCAAAGGTGTAGTTGTCACAATGGCTATTTCTCACCTTTTAGAGGTCAATAATGTGCTATTAATTATGCCATCAATGTCTCCCTCTCCATTCTGTTATTTGAAACCCATGTAACAATTTCCAATTATAGATTTTGCTAAAGTTCTTTTTGCTTGAAATTTCCTACCTACGCACTTTGCCAGTTTCCTAGGTCTAAATAGAATTCTTCCAAATTCCATTGGGAAGATTTGTCTGCTACAATATTCCTAAAGCCATTTGGAACTTCATACCAAGGATAAGGAGAGAGTACTTGTAACAAAATGTTGTCATCTTTTTCTTTTTACTTCTCTTTCATTTCCTTTTGTCCTCCCGTCAGAAAAATGTATCAGACATTAGATTGTATGGCTGTAAAAGACAATGCCATAGCTGCAATGAATTTATAATACAGTATTAAAAGTGTTGAGTTGTTAAGAAATATTCACTTGAAGTATATTTCTTATTCAACAACAAATTTTGCTTACTCCAAATTAATAAAATGTAATCCAATGATACAAGTAGATAGTAAATAGGAATGTGACTTTTTTTCTCAAGACGACCAGACCTATATAAATGCAGGTGCCTAAATTTCATTTTCCTACAACTGTGATGCAAGTTAGTTTGGAAGTAACAGATGAGCACTAATAAAGGGAGCATTATACATCATCTCAGATGAAGCAATTCAGTTTTGGGGCATCTTACTTTGTTATACATATGCTCCTCTCCTTAACTTACGATGAGGTTACATCCCTGTAAACCCATGGTACATTAGTCAAAAATGCATTTAATACATCTAACCTACTGAGCATCATAGCTTAGCCTCATCTACTTTTTTTTTTTTTTTTGAGACGGAGGCTTGCTCTGTCGCCCAGGCTGGAGTGCAGTGGCACGATCTCGGCTCACTGCAAGCTCCGCCTCCCGGGTTCACGCCATTCTCCTGCCACAGCCTCCCGAGTAGCTGGGACTACAGGCGCCCGCCACCACGCCCGGCTAATTTTTCACATTTTTAGTAGAGACGGGGTTTCACCGTGTTAGCCAGGATGGTCTCTATCTCCTGACCTCGTGATCCGCCCGTCTCGGCCTTAGCCTCATCTACTTTAAACATATTCAGAACACTTGGAAAAATAATCTAACACAAAGCTTATTTTTAATGTATCTCTCTAGAACTAAAATGATCAAGGGTTGACTATCTCATATAATTTATTGGACATTATACTGAAAGAGAAAAACAAAATGGTTATATGGACACTTATAGTTTCTACTGAATGTATGCTACTTTCAAACTGTGGTAAACATTCATGAGTTGAACCATCATAAGTTGGAGACCATCTGTACTTGGTTGATCACTCATCAGAGGAAGAACTATGTGACAAACCTCTCCAGCTGTGTTTAAGAAATCCATAAATTCTGGTATTATTTACAGCAACCATTCTAAATTAAATACGAGGATTCTGTTAAAAATATCTTGATAAAGAAGTCTCTGGGTTTTCTACCTAGTAAATATCATCAGAATGTTTACAAAGGAGTCTAATCACAGTCAGCTGCCATAATGCCATAATGTCATAAATATTAGCTATTCAAAAATTTATAATGAACTTAAAAGAACTTAAACTCCACTCCGTAACAAAAAGGGAAAAAAAAGCTATGCGCACTTTATACATTATAATTGTATTTGACTACATTAAAGTTAGACCTGACCCTTCCAAAAGTGTAGTTAGAGTAGCATTTTTTGTTTGTTTTTACAATGGGGTAGGAGTTAAGAATGGGCTTGGAGCTAAAAATGGGCTTCACTATTTCTAGCACAGTCAAGGAAAATTGTTCAAAAAAATACATGATTCTACGTTAATTCATGTTCAGAAGCTATATCCTAATAAACATGAAATGTACATCAAAACCTGAGAAAACTGTACAATGATATTTTATGTAGAATGGATGTCAATAAGTTGGTGTTTATTCATAGCTATGACAGTTAATTATGAAGAATTTAAGGACATTTAGGAATATAATTACTGTATTAGTTTGTTAAGACCACTGTAACAAAATACCACAGACTGAATAGCTTAAATAATCAAAATTTATTTTTTACGCAGTTTTGAAGGTTAAGAAGTCCAAGATTAAGATATCTGTGGGTTTGATTTCTTCTGAGGCATCTCTCTTTGGCTTGCAGAAGGCCACCTTCTCACTGTGTCCTTATGAGATATTTTTTTCTCCGTGAGTAAACAGTGTCTCCCTGTGTGTCCTAATTTCTTTTTCTTGATCCAGTCAGATTGAATCAAGATCTACTCTAATACCTTGTTTTATTTAATTTCCTCTTTAGAGGCATTATCTTTACATACAGTCACAATTCAAAGTGTCTGTATTTCGGGAATTTATAGCTTTGACATGAATTTTGGAGGAACAAAATTCAGCCCGTAAAAATTACTTCATCCTATCCAGGTGTACTAAACCATCATTTATAGATAATGGCAGCAGATGTGTACCCATATTCACATAAAACTATGATGTTATTTGAATTCTGGTTCCTCCTGCAAATACTGTGAAATCAAAATTAGTTTGGGAGAAATTACTTAACTAATCATGCAATTTATATAAATCATGAAGAAACTTTTAATATATCTCTCTAGAACTAAAATCATCCAGATGTTATTTCTCCTTTCTGCCTAAGAAATTACTTTTGTAATTTGCAATTCTTTGTGCTATTCAAACACTGTATCAATAAATTATAATTGTGATCATATAAAGTGTTGACTTTTGTGCTTCATACTAAACTGCATTGTAGAAGAAAATGTCTTTGTTTAAAAAATGATATTTGATCCTAAACACCACACAATCAGAATTGTATAAAACTAAAGTCAATGCTTTAATAGTTGATTTCTGTATATTATATAGTATAGGATATATGATATATTTCATTTAAACCTTTTGTTTATGCCAATACACTTTTCTTACTAGAGTGGGGAGACAGTTTAAATAATGAATTTATATTTAGTTTCTATGAGAGAGCATCATGAGAGATGTGATTAGAGAAAATACAGTAACAACAGGTAAATGATAAAAGTTCTTATAATATAGAAAAAGAATGGTACTTTGTTTATAGAGAACTACTGAGTCGAGGTGTATATTATAATGCTTCAATCAGAGACCAGCATTTACAATGTTTCAATTCAAAACAGGCAACTGTCAAGCACATCATCTAATGAAGGTTGAGATACAATCAGGTTTTTCAAGAAACCCACTCATCCTTAAATTTCTAAAGATTACTCTTATTTTTCTAGAGGCTCTAGCTAGAAGGTTCTTGCTGTCTCAAAAACTGCAAAAAATGTGTAACAACTCCAACACATTCTAAGTTAATCCAATAAGCTACATGAATCTAGGATTAATTTATCAGATACAGTGCCACTGGAAGACAGAATCGAAGGTCACTGAAGGGCAATTGTTGAAGTCCACTCTCTCCCCTCACTATCAAGTTAATTGTCCTCATCTTTTTAGTCTTTTAAAAATATTAATTGCATATAAGGTAGAAAACCAAATAATGCCCATTATCATAAAAACAATTACTAAAAAATCCCCAATAATGAAAGCGTGTTTAATTTGAACAACACAAAGTATTGCATATTACTTATATAAATAAATTATTTTCCCTATTTTGATCACTTTTCATAAGAAACTGCTATTTCAACTCTTGCCAGTTAAAACTAATAATTTTTATAGCTATTAAAATTATATAAATAATAGTAGTAATATCTACAAGGTAGACTCTATCATAAACACTATTTTTGGATAGCTTAAAAACAATTCTTGCTCTTTAACTACAAAGAGATGACTCAGATTTATCTATTCTAACCATAGAATGCGTTACTCTCTAAGGAATGCTGACTCCTTTAGAACACCAAGTTGTTTCCTAATATACAAAATAAATATATGCACTCAAAACTTTTCAACACTCACGTAACATAATTCAATGATATGGTAACAAGCATATTCACAATACTGTGTCAAAATATAATTTTTGAATATCTGATCAATGAGGAAAAAATACTCTACACAGCTAGAAAATAGGCACATACATAAAACAATATTTTTAGACAATGAACAAAAGTGCAGAAATATGATCTCTGAGAGAGGGGAAAATGAAGTTAATCCTCCCATTGCTTCAGCTTACTAACACTTAGAGAAAGCTCCTGTAATGCAGGCACAGGGAAAGGAAATCCAAATAGAAATTGCCAAACTTGATGAGGTAGAGATGGAGACAGAAATGTATGGGAGATGAGGCTAATAGAAGTTGCAGGAAAAATTTTATTTCTTATGCAAATAAAGGCTCTCTGAATATTTATAAGGACCCATTTGAGTCTTTGCTGGGTTCTACCTTCTCTGGATATAAATTGAAAAGTCACAAAGTAGTCAAAGAATGACAGGACAGATGCAAACTAAAATTTCAGAAATTACACAAAGCAGAGGACATTTGAGCTCTGCCTAATCAGAGTAGAAAGTACTTAATCATTTGAGGTATACAATGGAGACTATAGAGAGTGATGTGTCTTAGTAGTCAGGCTGAATTATACCTAGAATGAAATAAAATAAATGCCCATCCTTTGAAAATCACTTTACAAAGTGAAGCAAGCTGCAGGGAGATAAAACCTAGTATAAAAGTTTTTGGCAGGCAAAAATTTATTTGCCTGCCAAAAAAAGGCTGGTACCAAAAAAAGGCTGGCAGTAAAAACAGAAGAAACAAAGTTGAAAGCCAGAACTATGTAATATTTACAATCCAAAGTCCAATAATAAAAATACAACAAACAACAACAGAGATTAAAAAACTAGTGGGCATGCAAAAAGCAGAACTATATAATCCATAAAAAATTTAGTATGACACAAAGCGTTCCAGGAATGAGAGAGTTGATGAAACTAGCAGACAAAAATGTTAAAGCTAGTATTAAAAGTATTTTCAAGTATTGAAACACAACATATACACAGACATGTGGAAAAGGTGGCTAAAAGTGTAGAAGAAAAAAGATAAAAATAACAATGTTTTATATGAGTGAAAATGCAATTTAAAAATGGGAGTATAATTGGATTTTTTGAGAAAATAAAAAAGAACGGAATAATAATGAAATGTAAATTGTAAGCAGAACAATGGTATTAGAAATGTTATAGAAAATTATTCTCATAGAAAATGTTGCATGATAGAAAATTGTGTCTCCACAGATAATGAAAACATTTAGAAATTATAAATATATAAATAAATATAAAATGCATTATAGTAGCAGTCTTCAAGACGTCTTCTCATGATCTCCACCTTTTAATATTCACATCTTTGTGTAATCTTTCTCCTGTGGAATGTGGGCAAAATGTGTGACTTACTTCTGATGAATAGAAATTGTACAAGTTCTAGGAAGTCACTTTTGTGTCTAGGCTACATGGGATCATGACTTACTGTATTCTGGCAGACTCTATTGCATGAGCACCTTCCTTGGTTTGGATGAAGTCAGCTGCCATGTTGTAGCAACACTTGACAAGGAATCGAAGATGTTCTCTTGACAACACTCATCTTGATACTGAGACCCTCTGTCCAACAAATTTTGAGGAGCTGAATTTTTTCCAGCAAATACGTGAGCTTGCAAGTGGTTAAGGTGCTGAGTCAAATACTCAGGATAATTCAGCCCCTGGATGTTACTACCTTGATTTTCGCCTTGTGTGAAAACCTAAAGAAGAGAATCCAAAAGTTATATGTATTTTCCCAATGGACAGAAACTGTGATACAATAAATATGTATTGTTTTGAGCCTCTTAGTTTGTGGTAATTTGTTATACACTTTTAGATAACTAATTTATTTTTTTCATTTTTTAATAGGTAATTGACAGATTGTAGCAAAAACTACAATGATTTATAGAGTTCAAAATACATGTAGAAGTAAATCATATTACAGTCATCAATCCAGAGTTAAAAGGGTAGAAATGGAAGTATAACGGTGTAAGAGTTTAACATTATTTGCATTTATATAGTATTATTTTAAGGTAGATTATGATGAAGATGCATGTTTTAAATCATAGAGCAATAAGTACAAAGAACACTGATAAAATTAAACCAAACTTTGTTACATATTAATCTGATGATAGAGTATAAAAATGCTAAAAAATTATTTAGTACAAAAAATGCATTAAAGATTGAAAAAATAACAAAGAACAGATAGGTGATATAGAAAGCAAAAAGCATAAATGCATATTAGAATTCAAATTTATCAATAATCAAATGAATTTAAATTAAATGTACTAATAACTAAAAGTCAAATTAGATGCTTTTCACCAAAATCCTACTTTAAGTTTAAAGAAAAAATGATAAAAGCTACATATCATGAGAATTTTAAGCATAACAAAATGGAGTCATTATATTCATAATAGAAAAACTGTACACTTGTAAATAAAAAGTTCCTTCAAAATAAATTAGAAGGAAATGAATATACAACATAACATAATTTATGAGATACAGTTAAAGCAGTGCTTATAGCAAAAACTGTGGCTTTAAATGGTTTTATCAGAAAAGAAGATAAGTTTTAAATTAATAATGTAAGTTTTTCACTGGAGAGAAAAATAACTAACATATATTGAGTAGAGCAAAGGAGGAAATAAAAAGCAAAAATTCTCAAAAAAAATTTCTTAATGACTTTAATTAAACTTAGCAGAATTAAAAAAGAAATGAAACTGTAGAAATTGAGGATAAACAAGGGGACATCAGTGCAAACCCTACAATATGAAATAATAATCCAGAAATATTTTAAAATATTTTATGTCAATACATTTGGCAATCTAGATAAAAATGCATAACTTTCTCAGAAGTCACATATTACCAAAATGATTTAAGAATAAAAAAGATCAATAATAGTATATATTTTTAATGAATTTGTAATTATAAATCTTGACATAAAGAAAACTCAACACGCAGAAAACTTTATTAATGAATTATATGAAGACTTGAAAAAAATACCTTTATTCCCATTCAAATTTCTTTATTATATAGAGAATCAGAGAGTACTTTCTTAATCATATGAGGATGCTAAAATTACTTTGATAGCAACACTGAAAAAGTAAGAAGAAAGAAACTTACAGGTCATAGCTTTAGGATGTGAGCTATAATGCTTTGGGACTATGGACTAAAAATACTGAACAAAACATTACCAATAAAGAAAAATATGATCAAATATGATTTTCTAATAACATCTATTTGTTGTTAACATTTAACATCAATTGATATAATTTTGAATATTACTATAATTTGAAATAAAAGTAAAATATATAATTATCCACTCAATCCATGCAAGGAAAAAAATACATTTTCCAACACTCAGTACCATTTATAATTTAAACTCTCAGAAAGCCAGGAAGAGAAGAAAACTTGCTGGATCTTAAATTCTATAATAAAAATAAATAGCTAACATTATACTTAATAGTTATAGACTAAATGTTTTCCTCCTCAGAAGAGAAACAAAAATGATATCTATCTGTTCTCATCATTTTTGGTTAACATTGTGCTCACAGTCCTAGCTAGTGCAATAGGCAAGGGAAAGAAATAAAGAATAATAAAAATAATGAATGGGTCGAATAAAATTTTGTCAATTTTTGATGGCTTGTTTGTGTGTTAAAAAAGTCGCTAAAATGTTCAATGAAACCAAAAAGAAATCTTTTACAAGGTTGAGAGCAGTTAAGTGAGGCTACTGGAGACAGGAACAATGTGATAAATAAGCAATTATATTTATAAATAATAAGGAGACAACTGAAAATTGAAATAAGAAAATACCATTATCATTATCATCATAAAATAAAATGCCTGAGTATCAGTTTATTCAAATATTTGTAAGTTTTGTATGCTTAAAACTGCAAAATATTACTGAAAATAAGTAAAGATCTAAATGAATGGATAGATTTACTAAGTTCTTGGATAGATTTTGAAGCTGTCAGTTCTCTCCAAATTAATCTTTATATTCTATGCAAACTGAAAAATACACAAGTAGGATTTTTTTCTGAAGGAATTGATAATAATTTATTTGAGTCTCAGAAAGTGAATTAGGATCTTTTTGTTGGATTTTTAACAATTACTATGTCAGTCTGGAGACATTTTGGAAGTATAGAAAACATTTAATGTTGATCTCGGGAAGCCAAGGGTTTGAATATGGTGGATATGTGGGGAAAGACTTCTAACAACATAGAGTAAGAATTGCTTAAAACTAGAATTTCTATTTTAAAGAGAGACAAAATTATAATATGCAAAAAAATGTAAATTACTACAATTTTCTATAGAACAATTGTCCAAATGTGTCAAGTTATTTAAAGTATGCATATGCCACAATACACTCATTATTCTAGAGTTTAATATAAGAGTGTGATTCATTTCCATTTTTATCTGAATAATAGAATACTATTTAAAATAGTAAAAAGTTGAAGAAACAAATATGCAATATAAAGAGGATTAAATAATAATGGAGTGCTATAGGTTTTAAAATTAAAAACAATGAATACATACAAATATTTACATTTCAAAAACATTTCTTATATATTATAAAAACCTGGCTATCGGATGGTTATGTGTATTACATCTGGAAACATATTTGTAATAGGAAATATTTCATCATATACTCCATGGGAAAAATATGGTTACAAAAGTTAACAGAGGTTTCAGGTATAAATTTACTTGTAAGTTTTTTGTTTCTTTTGGCCAATTTGTATTTTCTGTTGTGTCTTCAAATACTATGGTCCATTGGGTAGGACTAATAAATACAGTATCAAGAAGTTAAATTGAGCTCTAGAAAATTTAAAATCATGCTTCTTTAGGGTTTGAAATTCTATATAACATAAAAATGAGTAAGGAAACAAGTAATAGAATGTAATTAACATTATGTCAGAAATCTGAAAAATATTTTATTTCTTAAAATCATTGAAATATTGGTTATGATTAATATTTACATATACATCTGATAAGTAAAATTTTTATAATTATTTCATTTTGAAAAATTGAAGTTAACCTGATTTTATGACCCAGTGCTGCTTTGCTACTTCTAAAATCTGTTTCTTATAAAATCTTACCAGATCATTGAATCTTGCTTATTTCTGAATTGAAAGCTTAAGTGTTTAAAAATCTTATTGATAAGCCTTCTTTACTAGGTATTTAGAATTTTGTTAGGTGCATTTTGATGATTAACTTTAAAATTATCTCTTTTATTTATTTTACTTACTCCTTTTAATTTAAACATATTTTGACTTGTTCTATTAATTTTAAGATTAACTATTTAATATTTAAAACAATGGAATTATAAAATTTTATGTTGATCACTTAGATGAGATTAGATCATTCCTTAATATTATACTGTATTGTCCTTAGACATATTTTAAAAATAATAACAATGTATTACATACAATTGTAGCCCTTTTGCTCTCTCCTTCATTTCTGTTCTCTATATTGCATTTTAGATGTTACTTTGCCATTCATTTTTTAATGTGTATATGCATATATTTTAAACTGCTTGTACACGTGCATTTTTCTTCTGCAAGCTGTTCACATCTGAACAACGTATTTTCTATATATATCAATGTTGTTAAAAGATTGATCAATAAATTCAGTGTAACTGCCATGTAGTATGTATGATATAATTAATGTCTGACTGATATAAATAAAACAAAACTGCACATTTGTCATTGTTACTTTTATATTGCTTGGGGTTCTTGAGTAACAAACTACATATTCATTGTCCTTTTTGTTCTCACTTCAATTTGCTTATTGTAATTTAAAGTGAGGCACCAAGTGATATGACAATTCTTTCCACATTTAAATGTGAATATTTTGTAAATGATGAAACTGCAAGACATTTTGACAATGCAACATTGTAATTATGACAGTAACTTAAGAAACATGATAAAGATCATTCAATACTGTCTATGTTGTCTTTTTCTTTTTCTTTTTTCTTGTTATTTTTTAGATGGAGTCTTGCTCTCTTGCTCAAGCTAGAGGGCAGGGAGTGATCTCGGCTCACTGCAACCTCCACCTCCCAGGTTCAAGCAATTCTCCCACCTCAGCCTCTTGAGTAGCTGGGATTACAAGCATGCACCACCACTCCTGGCTAATTTTTGTATTTTTAGTGGAGACTGGTTTTCACCATGTTGGCCAGCTTGGTCTTGAACTCCTGACCTCAAGTGATCTTTCTATAGGTACTTTTTGTTTGCTTACTTGCTTGCCCTCTGTTATTTTCTCCAAAATAATTTTACAGAAATATATGTCTAATGTAGAAAACATTTTTTAATGTTCTAATTTTGTTCATTTTCTTACGCAGGTCCATTTATTGAATATCTTTAACAAGAAGTCTATGTTAAAAAAATCTTTTAAAATGTGTGTGTGTGTGTGTGTGTGTGTGTGTGTGTGTGTGTTTTCCATATCAGGCAGAGTGTTAGGAAAGTTTTTCTTGTAAAAGTTGTGCCATGATTTTATGACCTGGTTGAAATTATAAAACTTACCAGGATTTCTATATACGATTATGTTTTGATTATTGGATTTGAAACTATATCCTGTGCTTTTCAAATTGTCAAAATTAATTCTTGTTTGTACAATCTTCCATGACCTAATTTATGAGTCTAAGAATTCCTTCTGAGCAGAGTTGGGATCTGGTCCCTGAATATGATTTAAGGTGCAATAAATATATATATATATGTTTAATCTGTTTGATCCAACTTTCTAAAAAATTCTACATTTTTGGGAAGTACATGTAAAATAAAGACTACTTTATTTAAGTATTCCAGGGGGAACTCATTTTTAAACTGTCATTGAATAAATACTCATGACTATTTAACATTTTCAATGAACCCTTTTCTAAATCTCCATAAAATATTTATCCCTTGATAAGTCATATATGGATGACAGCTTAATTCTCATTTATTTTTATTATGATAGGGGTCCATAAGATAATACAAATAATAATATTGGACTGATGAGGTCAGAAAAGCTCACTTTACATAGGGAGTACTACTACTATAACTAAAACCATTATTGTTACTCTTACTACTTTTATTATAATCATCTGCATAAATTGTCATTTATAAAAGATGTAAATTATAAACTAGCAAAGGAGTCATAAAGAGAAAATTTCTAAAATTTCTAAAGTTTTACTCTAACCAGAATATTGGAGGCTATTTAATATAAAAGGGAAAAATGGTAAGATGTTCAAATAATATGATTCAATTTCCCAAGCAACAATAACAGACTATATTCTATAGACAGAAGCCAAAGACTTCCCTTGAAGACACGCACGTCCCCATGTTCATGCACGTGGTTCTTAAAATAAATTAATTTTTATGAGGCAGAAAAAATTCCCCCACTATCTTGGAATAAGCATTGTTAAAAAGAAACAGATATAAATATCAAGGAATTGAAGCAAGTAACAAATTAGAGGGTGGTAAGAGTCATTGCTAGTGGAATGGAGATGAGCAAAATACCTGTATCTGCTCTGTGTGTGGGTATATGTGTGTGTGTCTGTGTTTGTGTGTATGTGCAGCTGATTGAGGAAGGTGATTAAAGACCAAGTTTTTTGAGAGCAATAACATTTAGCTTTAACATTTCTCTCCTTTCATTTTTTTTCTTTGCTGAGTTTTGAGAATAACAAAGTGAAAGTGTTTGCCATATCTGTTCCTTTGGGTTTTTTTAACTTTTATTTAAGTTCAGGGTTACAAGTGCAGGTTTGTTATATGGGTAAACTTGTGTCATGGGGATTTGTTGTACAGATTATTTCATCACTCAGGTGTTAAGCCTAGTACCAATCAGTTATTTTTCCTGATCTTCTCCCTCCTCCCATCCTCCACCCTCTGATAGGCCCATTGTGTGTTGTTTTTCTCTATATGTCCATGTGTTCTCATTATTTAGCTCCCACTTAAAAGTGAGAATATGCAGTATTTGGTTTTCTGTTCCTATGTGTGTTTGCTAAGGATAATGGCCTCCAGCTCCATTCATATTCCTGCAAAAGACATGACCTCATTCCTTTTATAGCTGTATAGTATTCCAAGGTGTATATGTACCACATTTTTCTTACCCAGTCTACTATTGATGTGCATTTGGGTTGATTCCGTGTCTTTGCTATTGTGACTAGTGTTGCAGTAAGCGTACATATGCGTATGTCTTTATAGTAGAATGATGTGTATTCCTTTGGGTGTATATCCAGTAATGGGATTGGTGGGTCAAATGGCATTTCTGTTTATAGGTCTTTGAGGAATCACCACACTGTCTTCTGCAATGATTGAATTAATTTATGCTCCCACCAACAGTGAATAAACATTCCTTTTTCTCCACAATCTTGCCAGCATCTACTATTTTTGGACTTTAATAGCCATTCTGATTGATGTTAAATGGTAACTGATTATGGTTTTCATATGCATTTCCCTAGTGATCAGTGATACTGAGTTTTTTTTTCATAAGATTATTGTCCATATGTATGTCTTCTTTGGAAAAGTGTCTGTTCATGTTGTTGGCCATATATGGCAAATTATTACAAAGAAATATAAGCAGCTTGGCAATGCTAGTTATAAAACCCCATAAAGGGAACTACAGGAACTGGATTCAGAGTGAAAGTATTCACAGGAAAGATAAGCAGAATGAATTTACATCATTTTAAGCATGTCCTACTGTCAGTTGGCTTGGCGGCTTTTCTATTGTTATTTGAAAAGTATAGAATGATGAATGATGGGAACTGTAATATTTGGCCCAAATTATTCCTTTTATCCCTCTTTGTATATGCGTGTATATATATATACATATATACATACACATATATACACACACGTATATGTATGTATATATATGCATACATATACACACACATATACATGTATATGCTCACTTATATATAATATATACATATATATACATATATGCATATTTGGATAGTTATATGAATAGATATTTCTCTTCTTTTTATTCCTTTCACTCTCCTCTTCTTGCCCCTCCTCTTCCTCCTTTCTCCTACTTCTCCTTCTTCCCCTCTCACTCTTGCTCTCTCATTTGCTATTATTCTATCTCTATTACTATCTTTCTCTTCTCTCTATTTATAGGATTTCTTTGAACAAAAACTGCTTAATAATCATCTTACTGATTGTCAGTTGTCATTGCTTTCAATAAAATCATTATCTAAGGAATAATATTTAAGGCAGAATCATCTGTATATATCACTCTGTGACATATTAATACTCATTAGCACTCTGCCAGAATTGAGAACACTTAGTAGAGATACTTTAGCACTCTGCCAGAATTGAGAGCACTTAGTAGAGATACTTTTATTGTAAAGTTAGAAAAGTAACAGTAATCTGTGTCTAATATTATAAAAGTCACCTTGATCTTAAAAATACCAAAATGATCTGATAATCTGACTTGAGTCATATTGTCATCTTACAATAGACACACAACACACAAAAAAATGTTGAATGGGTAAGTCAGCTAAGGGCAACCTCTCTTTTTCCTCTGAACTTACATATTTAAATCCAGTATAATGTTCAGTTCACAAATACAGCATGTTACCACACAAAATGACACTCAAGCAAATACCTGTGCTACTTAAACTTGAAACTATACAAATGTCAACTTTTGCATAATGATGGCCACCTTACTACCAAATTGATCTATAGTTTATTGACTATGTAATACATATTTGATACTAAAATTTAGGGTGTACGATAGTATAGTTTCATCCAATAAGAAATTCAGGCCAGGCGTGGTGGCTCACACCTGTATTCCCAGCACTTTGGAAGGCTGAAGAGGGAGAATCGCTTGAGCCCAGGAGTTTGAAACAAGCCTGGGCAACATAGATAGAACCTATCTCTACAAAACAATTTAAAAAATTTAGCCAGGTATGGTGTTTTCCACCTGTAGTCACAGTTACTTGAGAAACTGAGGCAGGAGGATTGCTTGAGCCCAGGAGGTTGAGGCTGCAGTGAACCGTGATTGCACCACTACACTCCAGCCTGGGTGACGACAGAGTGAGACCTGGTCTATAAAATTAATTAATTTATTAATTAATTAAATTTTAAAAATTCAATTTAGTGGAAGTTAATGACACATGAGAAATTATCTACAATTTTCTAATATACAGATTTTTCACATTAAGATACAAATGCCTGAAGCACTCAGAATCAATTTCAAAATCCACATGTTCATATGTAGAATATTCAAAATAGCAGTCCTACTAATGCTAAATATAGGTAAATTATGCAATTTACCAGCAATTTTACTCCTATTTTTATACACTATAGAAATACATATATAGAAATATATGCTCAAGAACAGTCATAGCATGCATAGTATGCTATTCTTAGTAGCAACAATGTGAAAACAACCCTAAATGTCTGTCAGTAATACAATGAATAAATACATTTATGCTACCTTAAAATATATAGTCACTCTAGTAATAAGAATAAATAAATTTTGCAACATGAAATAATAAGGTTGTGTCTAACTTCCATGACATGCAGTGAAACAAACCAAACATAAGAAAGTGTATACAATTTGATTCCACTTATGTAATTTTTTAAAAAAAGTTTAATCAATCTGTGCTGTGGGATTTTAGGTAAGTGGTTATCCTCCAGAGGATAGTGACTGGAATGAGGTACAAAGGCTTTTTCATGGTGCTGTAATGTTCTGTTTTATTTTGTTTGTTTTTTATCTAAGTGCTGGTTACACAAGTTATTTTTTCTTGAAAACCTTTCTATCTTGGAATAATTTTAGATTTCCAAAGCGTTTGCAAAGGTAGTACAGAAAGTTCCTATACACACTTCATGCAGTTTCCCCTAATTTGAACATCTAAAATGTTCACAGTCTGTCAAAAATCAAGAAACCAAAAATAGTATCTTAATAACTTAACTTCAAACTTTCTTTGGATTTCACCTGTTATTCCAGTAATGACTGTGTTCTGTTTCAGCAACAGGATATCACATAGCATTTAAATGCCTTTCAAAAAATTCATAGAGCTATACACTGGTGCAACTTTTCTCTATGTATATTATGCATAATACATTTTCAGAAGAAGAAAATAAATAAATATTCTCAATTCCTCAAAACAATAAGCTACTTGTAATGATTAAAGAACCATAAAACCCAGTACACCTGCCATTTTCTTTGTAAACTCGAAGTTTGGACTGAAATCTGATGTTAGGAACTTGGTATTTTGGTCTGTAAGAAATATTCATGATTGAGAAGTATGGTAGAGAAAGTGGTAATAATGCAATTTCTTATTTTGTTTAAGGACTTGGACTCCTTTATATACTAACATATGCCCAAGAACACATTTTTCTTGAGATGAATTCTCAAAAGAGCAAAGCAATGAGATGATAAGTAATAAATACTAAATACTAAAAGGTGATTTCAATGTATTTGAACATAAGTAATAATTTTTAATTATTCTCATAATTTATTCTGAAGAGTCATTTTCTGAAAATAATGGCTGGTTGAAACAGCCAAAGCAGAATGAAGTAAGGCACCAACACTTTGAAATGTGACTACAAAATTGATTTTTTGGCTACCAGCTTTGGCAAAATTTACTGGAGACAACTCATAGATAATTGTGTCTATTATTTTCTTTCAAAATTGATGTATTCTACTTATATAGTTGAATTTATTTTACAAAATTATATAATGAAATATATCAGAGACAATTTTCTTTTTATTTCATCTTATTAAATATTTCTCTTTTCCTACTTGAAAAAAAATAGCCATATCACCAATAAATTATTGATTATATATACACCTTTTACTTCATTAAGTGGGTAGAAAAAGACTTAAACATTAAAACTAATTAAATAACACCATTTTCAATAATTTTTACTCTTGATTTATATTTAAGTATTAACAAAAGCTAAACAAGAATTCAATGCAAACGTGTAGATAGATAGATATATATATGCTTAAGAAGTTCTACATTTTAGCATATACATTTTATCTTAAAAACTTAAAATTTGAGTACATTAATACAAATTCACTGAGTGATTGCATATTGACATATTAACTTATTTTTATTACTTTGTTTAAACTAGATTATGATATCTACATCAGTTTAATTTTGAATTCACTGGATTTCAGTAATCTATCAGAACATGTGTTCTATGATTTAGTTTTCAGTAGTTTTACGATATCCTTTTAAAAATAAATCAACATTTTTATTTGATTTGAAAGTAAAATCAGCAAGATGTGATGACTTGTGCCTTTAATCTCAGTTACTCGGCAGGCTGAAGTGAGATGATCCTATAAGCCCAGGATTTTAGGGTTCAGTTAGCTATGAATGAGCCACTGCACTCTAATCTGGGCAAGAGAGTGAGACCCCATCTCTCAAAGAAAGGAAAAGAAAAAGAGATAAAATCAGATTTTTATAACTAAAAGTAAGTCTGTTTTACTGTTTGGTTTAAGAGTGATAACTGTGCAAATTAGATTCATTTGGCAGAAAATTTTAATCCTAAGGTTAATACGTTAAATCTCAACATCCATCTTGCCTAAATTAGACACAGAGTCCTTACTAAGGTAAAAATTTTCTTCAAAAGAAATTGCATTGACAAAGATATATTCAAGTTAACAGCATTTTTTTTTTCTGAACCTGTTTCATCCTTCACACCCCGCCCAACTTTCCCTCACTTCCACATTTTGGAGTTTCCAGTAAACTCTGCATATCCATATGTATCCATTGTTTAGCACCCACAGATAAGTGATAACATGCAATATTTCACTTAAAATAATGAGCTCCAGTTCCACCTATGTTGCTGTGAAATACATGATTTCATTCTTTTTTATAGCTAGAAAGTATAGCATTATATATATTATATTAAAAAGGTATATTAAATAAAAATATATATCACATTTTTAATACAATCATCTGTTGATGGACACTTATTTCATGACTTTGCTATTGTGTATAACACTGTAATATACATAGAACTGCAGGTGTCTTTTTGATATAATCATTTCTTTTCCTCTTGTTAGATGCCCAGTAGTGGGATTGATGAATTGAATGATACTGCTATTTATAGTTCTTTGAGAGGAATACTCAGGCTTCTCTTCAGATCCTAGAGTTTTTTGAGAAATCTCCATAAAGTTTTTCATAGAGCTCGTAGCAATATACATTCAAACCAACAGTATACATGCATTCCCTTTTCTCCACGTTCTGGCCAACATCTTTTGCTTTTGACTTAACAATAGCCTTTCTGAATGGGATAAAATGGTGTATCACTGTGGTTTAAATTTGCATTTATCTGACAATTTGTTGTAGTGAAAGATTTTTCATGTTTGTTGGACATTTGTATGTCCCCCCCCTTTTTTTTTTTTGAAACGTAGTTTTACTCTTGTTGCCCAGGCTGGAGTTGCATGGCACGATCTCGGCTCACTGCAGCCCCACCTCCCAGGTTCAAGTGATTCTCCTGCCTCAGCCCCTGGAGAAGCTGGGATTACAGGTGACTGCAACCACGCCCGGCTAATTTTTGGTATATTTAGTAGAGACAGGGTTTCATCATGTTGGCCAGGCTGGTCTCGAACTCCTGGCCTCAGGTGATCTGCCTGCTGCAGCCTCCCAAAGTGCTGGGATTACAGGCGTGAGTCACTGCAACCAGACTGTATGTCCTCTTTTGAAAAATGTCTGTTCATGTCCTTTACCCGCTTTTCAATGGGGCCGTTTTTTATTTCTTGAGTTCAGTTCCTCGTAGATACAAGATATTAGTCCTTTGTCAGATGAATGGTTTGCAAATAGTTTCTCTCATTCTGTTGGTTGTTTATTCTGTGTATTATTTCTTTTCCTGTGCAGAAGATACTCAGTTTAATTAAGTCCATTGGTCTATTTTTGTTTTTGTTGTGTTTCCTTTTATAAACCTAGCTGTAAATTGTTTGCTTAGGCAAATGGGCGTTCTCAGGTTTCCTTCTATGATTTTTATAGTTTCATTTCTTACCTTTAAATCTATAGTTAATCATGAGTTAATTTTTAGTGGTCTACTTATATTCTTCTGTGTATGTCTCTCCAATTTTTCCAGCACCATTTATTAAATAAGTTGTCCTTCCTCCAGTGTATATTTTTGTCAGCTTTGTCAAAGATCAGTTAGTTGTAGGTATGTGGCTTTATTTCTGGGTCATTTATTCTGTTTGATTGATCAGTGTGTCTATTTTTATATCACTACCATTCTGCTTTGGTTACTATAGCCTTGTAGTATAATTCAAAATCAGGTAATGTGATACCTCCAGTGTTAATTCATTTTCTTAGGATTCCTTTGGCTATTTGGTCTCTTTTTATTCTATATATGTTTTACTATCACTTTTTTCAATCCCGTGAAAAATAATATTGGTAATTTGATAATAATTGTATTTATAGATTGCTTTGGGCAGTATGGTTATGTTAATGATATTTATTATTTCTATCTGTGAACATGGGATGTTTTTCCATTTGCTTTTGTCTTCTAAAATTTCTTTCATTAGTTTTTTTTAAAAAATATCTATTGTCAATGGGCTTGAGTTCTTGATTTGATTCTCACCTTGAGTGTTGCTGGTATGTAGAAATGTGACTGATTTTAGTACATTAATTTTTTATCCTGAAGATTTACTGAGGTCATTTATCAACTTTAGGAGTCTTTTGGAGGATTATTTAGGGTTTTCTAGGTATAAGATTATGTCATCAGCAGACAGAGATAATTTGACTTGCTCTTTTTATATTTGAATACCTTTTATTTCTTTCTTTTGCCTGATTACTCTAGCTAGGACTTGCAGTACTATGTTGAACAGAAGTGGTGAAAATGGAATCCTTATCTTATTCCAGTGTTTAGGGAAAATACTCTCAACTTTTCCCTATTCAGCATGACGTTGGCTGTGAGTATGTCATATATGGCTTTTATTATTTTGAGATACGTGCCTCCTATTCCTACTATGTTGAGGATTTTTTAAATGAAGTGATGCTGAACTTTATTGGCTCATTTTTCTGTGGCTATTGAGACAATTGTATGTTTTTTGTTTCTAATTTTGTTTATACAGTGAATCACATTTGTTGATTTACATGTGTTGAACCATCCTTGCACTCCTGGAATAAAAACTACTTGATTATGGCATATTATCTTTTTGATATGCTGTTAGATTCAGTTTACTAGTGTTTTTTGAGGATTTTTGCAACTATGTTTATGTAGTTTGGATGCTGTCCCCAACCAAATCCCATTTCAAAATGTAATCCCTAATGTTGGAGGTGGGGCCTCTGGAAGGTGATTAGATCGTGGGGTGTATTTCTCATGAATGGTTTATTACCACCCCCTTGGTACTGTCCTCGTGAAAATGAGTGAGTTGTCATGAGATCTGGTTGTTTAAAAGTGTGTGGCACCTCCCCAATTAGCTCTCTTGCTCCTGCTCTGATCATGTGATGTGCCTGCTCCCCCTTTACCCCCTGCCATGACTGTATGTTTCCTGAGGCCTACCCAGAAGCTGAACAGATGCCAGGATCATGCTTCTTGTAAAGCCTGCAGGACAGTGAGCAAATTAAATCTTCTTTCCTTATAAATTACCCAGTATCAGATATTTCTTTATAACAATGTGAGAATGGCCTAATACATATGTTAATCAGAGATAGTAGCCTGTGGTTTTATTTCTTTTCTGTATTCCTGCCAGCCTTTTGTATCAGGGTGATGCTGGATTTATGCAATGAGTTATGGAGGATTTGCTTCTCTTTGATTTTTTTGATCAGGTCCACTAGGATTGAAACCATATCTTCTTTGTATCTCTCATAGAACTCAGCTTTGAATTTATTCCTGGCCTGTATTTTATGTTTGGAGAGTTATCATTACTTAATCAATTTTATTACTCATTACTAGTCTGTTCATGGTTTCTACTTCTTCCTGGTTCAATCTTGGGAGGTTGTGTATGTATCCATAATTTATCTATCCAATAATTTATCCATTTCTTCTAGGTTTTCCAGTTTGTGTGCATAGAGATGATGTTTATACTCATCTTAAAGAATTTTTTGTGTTTCTGTTGAGTCAGTTGAAAGGTCACCTTTGTCATTTCTAATTGTGCTTATTTTGATCTTCTCTCTCTTTTTTATTCATTCATCTGGCTAGTAGTCTTTCAATCTTGTTCTTTTTAAGAACACTTTTGATTTTGTTGATCTTTTTCCTGGATTTTTGTATCTGAATTTCATTGAGTTCAGCTCCAATTTTTATTAATTTTTTCTCTGGTAGCTTTGGGGTTTCTTTGCTCTTCTTTTTTTAGTTTCTGTAGACGTGATGTTAGACTGTTAATTTGAGACCTTTCAATTTCTACATGTAGGCATTTAAAGCTGTAAACTTTCCCTGTTTAACACCACTTTAGCTGTGTCCTAGAGATTCATATATGTTGTTTCTCTGTTTTCATTAGTTTCAAATGTATTTTTGATTTTTGTCTTAATTTAATTCTATACAATACAGTCATTCAGGAGCAGATTGTTTAACTTCCTTGCAATTATATGATTTTGAGAGGTCTTCTTGAAATTGATTTCTCTTTTTATTGAGCTGTGGTCTGAGATGATGGTTGGTAGGATTTAGTTTAGTTTTGTTTGAATGTTTTAAGATTTGCTTTATGGCTGCATTAGGCCATTCTTGCATTGCAATGAAGAAACACTAAAATGGTTGAACCAGTTTACAGTCCCACCAAGAGTGTAAGAGTGTTCCTATTTCTCCACATCCTCTCCAGCATCTGTTGCTTCCTGAGTTTTTAATGGTCGCCATTCTAACTGGTGTGAGACGGTATCTCATTGTGATTTTGATTTGCATTTCCCTGACGGCCAGTGATGATGAGCATTTTTTCATGTCTGTTGGCTGCATAAATGTCTTCTTTTGAGAAGTGTCTGTTCATATCCTTCACCCACTTGTTGATGGGGTTGTTTGTTTTCTTCTTCTAAATTTGTTTGGGTTCTTTGTAGATTCTGGATATTAGCCCTTTGTCAGATGATTAGATTGCAAAAATTTTCTCCCATTCTGTAGGTTGCTTGTTCACTCTGATGGTAGTTTCTTTTGCTATGCAGAAGCTCTTTAGTTTAATTAGATTCCATTTGTCAATTTTGGCTTTTGTTGCCATTGCTTTTGGTGTTTTAGACATGAAGTCCTTGCCCATGCCTATGTCCTGAATGGTATTGCCTAGGTTTTCTTCTAGGGTTTTTATGGGTTTAGGTCTAACATTTAAGTCTTTAAATCCATCTTGAATTAATTTTTGTATAAGGTGTAAGGAAGGGATCCAGTTTCAGCTTTCTGCATATGGCTAGCCAGTTTTCCCAGCACCATTTGTTAAAAAGGGAATCCTTTCCCTATTTCTTGTTTTTCTCAGGTTTGTCAAAGATCAGATACTTGTAGATGTGTAGTATTATTTATGAGGGCTCTGTTCTGTTCCATTGGTCTATATCTCTGTTTTGGTATCAGTACCATGCTGTTTTGGTTACAGTAGCCTTGTAGTATAGTTTGAAGTCAGGTAGCATGATGCCTCTGGCTTTGTTCTTTTGGCTTAGGATTGACTTGGCAATGCAGGCTCTTTTTTGGTTCTATATTAACTTCAAAGTAGTTTTTTCCAATTCTGTGAAGAAAGTCATTGGTAGCTTGATGGGGATGGCATTGAATCTATAAATTACCTTGGGCAGTATGGCCATTTTCACGATATTGATTCTTCCTATCCATGAGCATGGAGTGTTCTTCCATTTGTTTGTATCCTCTTTTATTTTGTTGAGCAGTGGTTTGTAGTTCTCCTTGAAGAGGTCTTTCACATCCCTTGTAAGTTGGATTCCTAGGTATTTTATTCTGTTTGAAGAAATTGTGAATGGGAGTTCACTCATGATTTGTCTCTCTGTTTGTCTGTTATTGGTGTATAAGAATGCTTGTGATTTTTGCATATGTACACCATGGAATACTATGCAGCCACAAAATAAATGATGAGTTCATGTCCTTTGTAGGGACATAGATGAAGCTGGAAACCATCATTCTCAGGAAACTGTCGCAAGGACAAAAAACCAAACATTGCATGTTCTCACTCATAGGTGGGAATTGAACAATGAGAACACTTGGACACAGGAAGGGGGACATCACACACCAGGGCCTGTTGTGGGGTGGGGGGAGGGGGGAGGGATAGCATTACAGATATATCTAATGTAAATGACGAGTTAATGGGTGCAGCAAACCAACATGGCACATGTATACATATGTAACAAACCTGCACGTTCTGCACATGTACCCTAGAACTTAAAGTATAATAATTAAAAATAAAAATAAAAATGTATATAACAATAGGAAAAAATAAAAGAAACACCAGAGACAATTCTGTAGACTTTACAGAAAGTATGGTGCTGGTATCTACTAGGCTTCTAGGGAAGCCTCAGGAAGTTTAAATTATGGCAGAAGGTGAAGGGGGAGCAGGTACTCACATGGCAAAAGCAGGAGTGAGAGCGAGAGAGTGGGGAGGTGATGCCACACAATTAAAGAATGAGGTCTCACGTGAACTGAGAGCAGAGCTGATTTACAACCAAGAGGATGGTCCAAGCCATAAAGGAGGCATCCACCCACATGATCCAAACACCTTCCACCAGGCACCAGCTCCAACATTACAGTATTTGCCACTTGCAGGTGAGAAGAATGTATATTCTGTTTTCGTTGGGAGGAGTATTCTGTAGATGTCTATTAGGTCCAATTCATCAACTGTTGAGTTTAAGTCTAGAATATCTTTGTTTGTGTTCTGCCTCAGTGATCTATCAAATGTTGTCAGTGGGGTGACAAGGATTTCCACTGTCATTGTGGGGTTATTGGAATCTCTTTTTAGGTTTCTAATAACTTGTTTTATTAATCTGGGTGCTTTAGTTTTGGGCATAAATATATTTAAGATAATTAGGTCTATTAATTGAATCAAACCCTTTTTCATTATGTAATGTCCTTCTTTGTCCATTTTGGTCATTATTAGTTTGCAGTCTGTTTTATCTGATATAAAAATAGTAATCTCTACTCTTTTTGTCTTGCTATTTGTCTGATAGCTTTTTCCCATCCTCTTACCTTGAGCCTATGGATGTCATTACCTGTGGGATGGTCTCTTAAACACAGAAGACAATTGAGTCTTGCTTCTTTATCCAACTTGCCACTCTATGCCTCTTAAGTGGGTGTTTAGCCCATTTACATTCAAGGTCAGTATTGATATGTGTTATTTGGATCCTGTCATCATGTTAACTCATTGTTATGTAGACTTGATTGTATAGTTGCTTTAGAGTGTCAACGGGCTATTTACTTAAGTGTGTTTTTGTGGGTGGCAGGCATTGTTCTTTTGTTTCCATGTTTAGCATTTAGGGTCTCTTGTAAGGCAGATGTAGTGGTAACAAATTCCCTTAGTGCTTGCTTGTCTGTAAAGGACTTTATTTCTCCTCTGTTTATGAAGCTTAGTCTGAAGGAATATGAAATTCTTGATTGAAATTTCCTTTCTTTAAAGATTGGGTGCTCCATTGTTGGATGTATTTATACATCCAAGTGTTGTTATATCTTATTGTTAAATTGATTTCTTTATCATTATACAATGACTTTCTTTGTTTTCCTCTTATTGTTGTTGATTTAAAGGCTGTTCTATATGATATAAATACAGCTACTTCTGTTTGCTTTTGTGTCTATACGTGGAATATATTTTTCCACCTCTTCATTTTGAGCTCACAAATCTTTTGATCATTTAGCTGGGTTTCTTGCAGACTGCTTTGTGTTGATCTTGTTTTATTACCCATCCTACCAGCTTACATCTCTTATGTAGGGCATTTAGTTCATTTGCATTCAAGGTTAATATTGCTAGGTGAGATTTTGTTCCTGTCGTAATGTTAATTATTACCTAGATCTTTTATTGTCTTGTTTGTGTAACTACCTTATGATTACTGCTAGTTTTGTATTTTCATGGTTTTTTTTAATTATGGTGAGTACTACCTTTTTGTTTCCATGTTTAAAACTCTGTTGGGCATTTCTTAGAGGACCAGTCTAGTGGTTAGGAATTTCCTTAGTGTGTGCTTCTTTGGGAAATTATTTATTTCTTCTTTACTTATGAAACTTAGTTTAGCAGGGTACAAAATCTTGGCTGGCTTTTTTTTCTTAAGAAGACAGAAAATAGGACCTCAATCTCTTCTGGCTTATAAGATTTCTGCTGAGACGTCTGCTGCTAGTGTGATAGGATTTCCTTTATAGGTGATTATTAGATGCTTCTTTCTTGCTGATTTTATGATTTTTCCTTCATATTGACTCTGAATTGTCTGATGATTATATGTGCTGGTGAAGTTTATCTTTCAATGTATTTTCTAGGAGTTATCTGAGCTTCTTATATCTGGATGTCTAAATCTCTACCAAGACCAGGGAAGTTATCCTAATTTCCTCAAATATGTTTTCCATAGTTTTTACTTTTCCTTGTTCTCCCTCTGGAATACCTATACCTCAGAGTTCTGGATATTTTATAGAATTCAATGTTTCTCAAAGGCTTCGCTTTTTAAAATTTTATTTATTTTTTACTTTTTTTGACTGGGTTAATCAAAAGACCTGTTTTCCAGCTTTGAAATTCTTTCTTCTGCTTGTCTCACCTATTGTTAATGACTTCAAATGTGTCTTGTAATTTTTTGATATGTGTATTTTTTATTTTCAGAAGTTCTGTTTGTTTTGTTTGTTTGTTTCAAATTATGTAACAAGTTGTTTGCTCTGCCTCTTTGCTTTTACCATAAGTGGAGTATGGCTCACTCAAGTTGTCATCTAATAGAACTTTAAAAATTGAGTTTAATCATAGATCACAACATGATGTAAAGTAATTGAATACCATTTCTGTAAAAGAATTTCCTCCATTTCAACCTTCTTATATTTGTAAACCAAATTTATCTGTGTGTATACAAACAGTAATTAAAAATGGAATATTATTACAAATGATATGCTAATAGGTAGTATTCTTCTACGGATATACAAACTATTTTAAAAATGTAGTTCATTTGTATCTCACTATAAAACATATCCACAATAATTCAATTATTTTTAATTTTTAAATTTAAAGAGTAAAATATATTTTGATCATTTTAAAATTACAATAAAAACTAAATATTCAAAAATACCATTATAACTACAGAGAGAAAATTTGCTTTATACTTTTAATTTCAGGAGATATCTTTGTTGTAGTAAAACTGTAATGAAATTATTAATAATCTTCACTTATAAAGATATTTGATTTATTTAAATTATAAAGAAGTTGAATGGAAATGTAAGTTCATAAAAAGAAGATAAGCTATTTGATTGGACAAATCCACTTAGTCATGCATTTCTAAATGAATATTGGTGGGTTTCTGACTCTTATGGTATTCAGATTCCATTTGTTATATTTACCATATTGATGAAATATTTTAAAAATACATTAATATAATATGAGTTATAATATCATTTTTAACTTAAAATTTAAAAAATTTATATGTCAGCTTAATAAATATGTGAGAGAAATTATATTTATTAGAGTTAGATGTGGAAATATTTAGAAGGTAATTATTATAATATAATTATTCAAAAAAGTTACGTGACAACTAAAACGTATAACAATTATTTAGAAGAAAGAAAAAGTCTCCACAGAAAACCTGTTTGAGCTGATTTGTGAAATAGAGGTATAAGCTATTCAGAAGGAAGCAAGGACATAAATTTAAATCTGGCTGAAGAACATGTGCAAAAACACAGGGTGTGAAATAATTTGTTCAATTTTAGGAGTGATAAGTTAATATATTTACCCATAAGTCCCATAAGTGGCACATAAAAGACAGTGCAGAAAAGATAGGAGCAAGTTAAGAAGGACATTTTCTGACCTTCACATATTATGGGCATAATAGGGGGTTATTAAAAATTTTAACTTGATGTCTAACATCAGATTTTTTGTGTTAGAATAATTACTGTTTTGTCATAGGAAAAAAATACATATTTAAGAAAAAAAGACTTGAGGTTTATAATCAAGCAATGGACCTGAAAAATAATAAGGGCATGAACTAATACAATTTTAGAAGAAATATGCTATAATGCTGTTATAGAATAAAGAAAGACAGACATAATGTGGAGAAAATCTGTGTAAAATTGATCTACGTGGATAGATGATGAAATGTAGACATCTGTCTTTAAGCATTTCAGCATATTAATTCCCTTAATAGAATTTTAAAGGAGTATACTTCGATTATGGCATTTTATTCCTTTTTACACACTGAAAATTTAAGGCCCACTAAAAATTCAGAAAGAAATGCTGAAAAATAATTGGAAGTTTTTGTCTGTAGCTTAGAGAATGGGTCATAGTTGGAGGTTGTTATGATTAATTTTATGTGTCATCTTGCCTGCAAGAAAGTTTGCTCAGATAGCTGATAAAACATTGTTTCTGGATATGTCTGTGAGGGTGCTTCAAAAAGAGATTGCCATTTAAATTGGCAGACTAAGTAAAGCAGATCCACTCTCACTAATCTTGTTAGTCAACCTCCATTCCATTGAGCCTAAATAAAAATAGAACAAAAAGGTAGAATGAAAGGCAAATTATTTCTTTCTCCTTAATCTAGGATATCTATCTTCCTCTGCCCTCAGACATTAAGATTGGTTCTCCAGCCTTTGGACTTTAGGACTTTCACCTGAAATGTGCCCCTATCAGAGACACACCTCTTCGGACTGGGAGTTGCACCATTGGCTCCCCTTGTTCTCATGCCTTCAGACTCAGACTAAATTATACCACTGATTTTCATGGTTCTCCAGTTCGGAGAGAAAAAATCATGGTCTCCATAATTACATGAGCCAATAATAAATCTCTCTATCTTCTTCTCTCCCTCTCTGTCTCTCTCTATATATACGTATACACACACACAATTATATACATAGACACATAATTTTTTTATATTATACATAATAAGAAATTATATCATACAATATGAAAAATTTATATTACATATAATATGAAATTATATCATATAATATGAAAAAATTATGTCTTTGTATACAATTTTATATATATGAAAAATTATGTATATATCCTCTATTGCTTCTATTTCTGTAGAGAATCCTGATCAATACAGAGGTAAAGTCATGAAGCCCTGAGACACAGGTACACATTAAGTAGCCAGAATGAGAAATTATCCAAAAAGAAATGATTAGTAACAGGAATATTTACGGGTAGGTGGAGGGCAAAGAATAATTAGAACTCAATTAAAGAATAATTATAGAAATTTATAAAAATAATAAAAGAAATGGTATTATTAAAGCAAAAATATGAGAAAAAGTAATGGATAATATGACATGCTGAAAAAGCTAAAGAAAACAAACATAAATTATTTTTTCCATATAGAATTTATCAATTCACTGGTGACCTAGTAAGAATTGTCAGTTTGTAGAAAAAGCTTAATATTGCAATGAACCTAGAAAACAAATGAAGTTCAGTACTTAAAAAGAACAAATCTATTTTAAGGTTTTTATTGTAAAAAAAAAGTGAGAAGATTAGAAGAAGTAGTCAAATTATTATTTTTTAAGTTATTTACCAAGAATGAGATTTATCAGTGTTTAAGGGATAAAGGTAAGGGCCCAGAGTAAAGGGAAAAATATATGTTGTAGAAGTGAAAAGAGATTATTTATAGGCCATTTATAGAAAAGTATATTATTCAACATATTCAGGAGGAAGGGCACTTGAGGGTGTTGGCGGAAGAGTTTGATGCTCAGGATCAAATCCTGGTTCACTTCTCACTAGCTGTGTGATTTGGGCAGGTTACTAAACATAGGCTTGATTTACACACTGGAGATAGTAACAATTATGTCTTCTACAATTGCCATGAATATTAACATGCCCAGTAATGTAAACTAATGGAATCAAGGCCCAACAAAAAGGAAATATTCCATAAGCGTAAGCTTCAGTAGATGTAAAAAATTTGAATTTCTGGTTTAGAAAACTATACAGTAAGGGGACCTCAGCTAAGTAGGACAACAGTTTGACTATAAAAGCTTCATTAACATTAGATGATATTCATGAAAAATGACAAAGATGCATTACTTTGTTTAATTTTTCTGCAAAACAAAGAGATTGTCACCCACTGGTGGAGAAGGCAAATGATTAGATTCACCCAAGTGGAAGGCGTAGAGGACGTGTGGAGTAGTATAACAAAAACTTGAGGGTGGATGTGCTAAAGACCTGTTAAAATAATGACTCTTTCTTGCATATGAAAAGAAGCACCTGTTTAAAGTCCGAACTAACAAATCCTATTCATGTATGTGTCTTGTGAGGTCTCTCCCTCGGCCTTTATATGTTTATGCCAAAAGGAGAAGGAAAATTATTGGGGAAAAAAAGTAAAAATGTGTACAGCAACAGGAACTTTCAATCATTCCTGGTGGAAATGCAAACAGGTGCAACCACTTTGAAAGAGACTTTGTCATTTTCTCATAAAACTAAACATACTTTTAACCCTACCCTCTAGAAATCACCTTCCTTCGTATTTTCCCAAAGTTGAAAACTTCTGTCTGCACAAAACTATGCACGTAGAGTTTTACAGAATCTTTAATCATAATTGTTAAAACTTGGAAGCAACCAAGATGTCTTTTAGTAGGAAAATGAATAAATATACTGTAGTACATCCAGGCAAAGGAATATCATTCAGTGCTAAGAAGGAATGAGCTATCTTATGAGCTATACATATAAGAATACATGTAGGAAACTAAGTAAAAGCAGCCAATCTGAAACGAAAAAACAAACAAACAAAAACTACATAATGTATGATTACAATTATATGACATTCTGGAAAAGGCAAAACTATGGAGACAATAAAAAGATCAGAGGAGTGAGAAGTTAAGCGACAGAGGGATGAAGAGACAGAACGCAGGATTTTTAGGGCAGTGAAACTACATGTATGATGCTGTAGTGATGGATACATATTATTGCACTTTTTTTTTTTTTTTTTTTTTTTGAGACGGAGTCTTGCTGTGTCGCCCAGGCTGGAGTGCAGTGGCGCGATCTCCGCTCACTGCAAGCTCCGCCTCCCGGGTTCACGCCATTCTCCTGCCTTAGCCTCCCGAGTAGCTGGGACTACAGGCGCCCGCAACCACGCCAGGCTAATTTTTTTATTTTTAGTAGAGACGGAGTTTCGCCGCGTTAGCCACGATGGTCTCGATCTGCTGACCTTGTGATCCGTCCGCCTCGGCCACCCAAAGTGCTGGGATTACATGCTTGAGCCACCGCGCCCGGCCATTATTACACATCTGTCCAAACCAATAGAACGTGCAACACCAACAGTGAACTCTAACGCAAATTATGGATCTTCATTGATAAAGATGTACCAACGTCATCAATTGTGGGAAATTTGGCACTCTGCCAGAGAATATTGATAATGGGGGAAACTACGCATATTTGGGGGGAGTGGGTATATGAAAAATCCCTGTAACTTCCTCTCAATTTTTCGGTAAACTTAAAACTGCTGTAAAATAGTTTATTAAAAATAAATTGAAAAAGATAAAAGAAACATAGGTTTAATAAAATCTCAGACAAGAGAATGTTTTAAGAATACATGTATGAAATATGATATCAAATACTATGGCAGTATTAAGCAGAATGAGACTGAGAAATGCCCACTGGATAAACACATAAGGTGATAGGTGATACTGGCAAGAGCTCTTTGGGGAGAATCGTGTAGTGGTAGATAAGAGTGAGGTGGAGAGAACAAATAAGGATACAAGAACATATAAAATTAGTAGTCGTAGACGGATTGAAGTGAAAAGAATAAGTGAGGATATAAAGCAATACAAAAATAACGGCAAGTGATTCAAGAAATTACATTGTGAGAAGGAACAGAGAAATGTGGCAGCACATTAAGAAAATATTAGATTCATTGAAACTTCTCTCTCCCTTCTCTTTGGCTCTTACTATATGCATGCAAGCACACATGTGTGCATGGATGTGATTGTGTGTTTGGGTTTTTGTGTTTAATGGGAAATATTTGACGTTTTAAGAAGTAAAGGTGGGTTGAAATGGGCAAAAATGGCCCTTTGGAACTCTTGTATACTAACTTCCATCTTTAACTGAATTTATAAGGAAGGGCTATAAAATGCAGCATTTCAATATCAATAATAAAGACAATATGAACAGCAATTCTTATAGAGGGCTTTCTACATCCTGGTCACAGATAAAATGGCCTTACACATATTAACTCATTTAATATCTGCAATAAATCTTAAAGTCAGTGATACTAACCTTATTATGCAGAGGAGGAAATTTATGTGCAGAGGAGGAAACTTATGTGCAGAGCAGACATATAACCTTCCTATAGTCACTGGTGGAATAGGTGGTCTAGCTAAGACTTTGTTCCAGGTTTCAGGACCCCAGATCTGTGTCCTTAAACACCATAATATGCTGCCTCTTCCAGAATATTTTGTAAAAGTATGGGGTACAAGTGCAATTTTGTGACATACACAGGTTGTGTAGTAGGTCAAATCAGGGCTTTAGGATATTCATTGCCCAAATAATGTACATTACTGGGCAATGAATTAAGTAATTTCTCATCATCCACTCCTCTCTAGAGATTTTAAGGCATACTTATTATTACTCACATGTCTTAGAATTCACTTTGGGAAGTGCTGACAAAGATTAATAAGTCATAAAGAAGAAGACCCATATCCTGGAGAATGGCTTAAGGTAGATAGCTAAGGAGAAGAATGCAGGTGATAGAAGAGAAGTTAGTCCAGAAGATATTACAAAAGTTAACAAAATAATGGGGAAGGGCAGGGCTTGTAATGATAAAGTTGTCATAAGAACAATCAATGAAAGGATATATAATAGTATAATAGAAATCTTCTTTTCTTTTTAGTGGAATTCTGTATTCATTTTTAGCAGTTCACAGTGACTTAGTTTTATATTTCCATATTTTCTCCCGCATATGTATAAGCTTGTTTGCATTCCTATAAATAAATTCCCGAGACTGGGTAATTTATTTTTTAAAAAGGTTTATTTTGTCTCATGGTTCTATAGGCTGTATATGAAGTGTGGTGCTGGTATTTGCTTCTGGTGGGGGCCTCAGGAAGCTTACAATCATGACAGAAGCTGACCAGGGTGCAGGTGCATCACATGGTGAGAGAGGGAGCAAAGAGCAGAAAGGAAATTCCAGGATCTTTGAAACAAACAGATCTCACGTGAACTCATAGAGTGAGAATTAATTCATTATGGCAAAGATAGAACAAAGCCATTCATGAGGGAACTGCCCCCATGATCCAGCCAATCCTCTATCAAGCCCAACCTCTAACACTGGGGATTAGATATCAACATAAGATTTGGAAGGAACAAACCTCCAAATTGTATCTAGGTTATCTTGGTTTGAAAAGTCAGTTATCTATTCTAAGTCCCTAGTTATCATGAACTTACTCTCTGAAAATGATGTGATATTTGTAGGAAATAAGATATTTCTTCATGATCTAGAAATTCAAATTATATAGTAAATTCATTTGATTAAAACAATTGTGTGCTAGCCCTTAGCTCTTAGGCATGCAGGCTATAGGAAGTTTTAATTTAAATAGAGTTTAAATCTCTTTTTCCACATGAGACACGGTAAAACTCACTTCTTTAAAGAAAGTTGTCATTCAGTATGGGATGAACACTGAATCTTTGTGCAGCACTAGACTTGATGTAAATCAAAAGATATGTTCTCAAATCAGAGGGTATTTTGTAAATTGCAGTAACATTTTCTATAATCTGACTAATGTAAAACTTTATGCCAATGGTTCTTATTCAAAGGTTACGAATATGAAGATAACTTTTATTTATTTTTTATTGAAAGAAACATTTCAAGCCCTTGCTTCAAACCCATTGAAAATAATTATCTGGGGGTTTGTCTAGGGAAGTTTATAATATCAAAATATTTCCAGGTAAACTATGCACTCTCTTTTCCTTATTAAAAGATACTGCCAAGTAACACAAAGCAAAATAAAATTACTTGTAGGCCAGATACCTTGTCTAACCTCTAGCCCAACTGAATAACCCCTTTTTAATATCCTTGACAGATATCATATTACCTCTCATGTAATTGTTTTGTTTTCTTATAGAACTAGTTATAGATAGCAATAGTTCACATTTGTAAAATTATTAGAGTTTCTAAATGCTATGTAGATCTAGTCAATCCATTCAACAATCCTGTGAAATGAGACATTCATGGAAATTACCTCCATTTTTCAATTAATAAAATTAGTGGTATGGAGATTTATTGATTTTTACCACATTAAGAACTATCAAGTGTCAGAGCTGGGATAAAATTCAAGCCTAAAGATGTTACCATTACCTATACCATATGACATTCCTGTAAATGGGGTGATCATAGAAGACCATCTCTCTCACCAACTTCAAGTCTTTGTACAACTCTGCTTTTCTTAGATCCATCTGCATTTCTCTCTTCATCATAGTTTTCTGACTCTCATACAGTCTCAATTTGTATATTCAATTCTTCATAGAAATGTGATTCTCTTGACTATTGACCCAAGGAGTTTAGGTGATCCTCTTATGTAATACCCTTTGCTCTCCTGTCATAAAACTTACTAAAGTTGGTTGAATTATGGTTAGTGTAATGACTCCTCATCTTTCAAGACTAACATATCTTAATCTACATTGACCATGTCTTACTTTCTCACTGTAAACCTTCTATCTTCTATACTCAGCTCATTCCGTGGAAGAAATTCAATATAAATGGATATCTGTTGAATTAGTCAATGAATAAAATAAGGACATTTTTATTTTTAGTAAATTTTTCTAATAATTCAAGATAGTACTCCCCATCTCTCCAATTCCTTAAAGTAAATGCTTTTAAATTTGTTTGCTTTTTAGCCAGATTTTAAGAAGAAATGCACAATACCCAGTTGACTAGGTTAGATTCTGCGGGCTTTCTTTTTAACCTGAAGGGCTCAGAGCTGATTCTGCTACAGTTCATGTTATCTCAGTAGGGCTGACAACTACCTTACTACTGCTTCTTTATTTCTCCACTTTAATATGGACACTGAAATTGTATTAATTCTAAATCAAAATTGCCTTTCTGACAGCCCTGTCATCGCACTAACTTATTTTCCACTTGTAGTCAACTGAAACTCCTGGTCTTTTTCACTTAAACTGTCAGAAATTCACAACTCACCTGTCTTGTATTTCTGCATTTGGTTTCTGAAGCTAAGTAAATCAATAAATTAGATAATGAATTATTCAATATTGCTATTGGCTCATATTGCTTGTCTTGTTTTCTACTTTAAAAACATCTGGTGATATTTGTTGGTGAATTTTGAATATGGTTTACCTTCACATTTTTTTTTTCTATTGCTGCTGCAGTCATAAAAGATAGAATGTGTGCTGAGGTACCAAATGCTTCACTTCTACTTTTGCTTTGCCAGGGACTGGAAATATGGACACTGCCCTTTCTAAACTGTTTGCTCATCCCAGAACTCTCCTGTTTCCTTCAAGAAATGTATATGACCCAGTTGAAGCTTTTCAATAGCTTCCATAGCTCTGACTGCCTTTTTTATTTATTTTCTTTCTTTTTTTCTTTTTTGAGACAGAGTTGCTCTGTCACCCAGGTTGGAGTGCAGTGGTGCAATTTCGGCTCACTGCAACCTCCACCTCCTGGGTTCAAGCGATTCTCCTGATTCAGCTGCCCAAGTAGCTGGGATTATAAGTCCCCGCCACCACACCCTGCTAATTTTTTTGTTTTTAGTAGAGACAAGGTTTCACCATGTTGGCCAGGCTGGTCTCGAACTCCTGGCTTCATGTGATCTGCTTGCCTTGGCCTCCCAAAGTACTGGGATTACAGGTGTGAGCCACCGTGCCCGGCCTCTGATTGCCTTTAATCAGAGGCAAATTCATGTGAATTCTAAAACTGTTATTCTTACAATTTATGCATGATTTTTAAACTTTTTTTCTATTAAAGGATTTTTTACTTCTAAATAAATGCTTATTAGTACTTGAATTATAAAATAAATATTTTTGTTCAACATAACATGTTTTAATGCTAGATATCATACTTCTGTAATAGCCAGTATCATCTAAACACAAATACATATATATATGTTGTAAACTTTAATTATTTTTCAGGATTAGTGTTGTTTACTATGTGAGTTTAGTATATTCCTGCTATAATTTAGTATTTAAGTCCCTTTGTATGAAAATTTTTAAAAATGACAAACAAAGCACCAGCCAGTAAGTAATAGTCATTACTCTTTCTCTAGCTTACTAATGATACAGAAAACAAACAAACAAAAAACTTAAAAGCTTAGTTTCTTCAAAAATTCTTATAACGTGGAGTGGATAGAATATTCAGTGATTTAACTAGGGGGTTCTTCACGGTAATTTTCACTTCAAATTAATGCCTTCACTGTATTTCTACAACTTCTACGGATGTCTCTCTAACTCTCTCTCCTCTCTCTGTATCAATATATTTATTTATGTCTATGCCTATATATGTATCTCTGAAAAAGTAGGACAAATTTGTGTCTGATTATAAAAGAGTATATGTATCACAGTTACAAGATGTACATTTCACTTTAATGAAGAAGAAAAATAGCAATATCGACAATTCACTGAGAAATACAAATGGGCTATATAATCACAAGACTCATCAAACTACCAGAAGAGTAGAGGGATATGAATCTTCTTGGAAGGGCTTCTTTATAATGAAATTGTGTCTCTTGTTTTGTTTGTTTGCCTGTTTGTTTTTGAGACAGGGTCTTGCTATGTTGCCCATGCTGGAGTGCGGTGGCACAATCAAGGTTCACTGCAGTCTCTGTCTCCCAAACTCAAGTGATCCTCCCACCTCAGCCTCCAGAGCAGCAGGGACTACAGGTGCATGCCACCATGCTGGCTAATATTTTATTATTATTATTTTTTTTTTTTTTTAGTGTAGACAAAGTCTCATTATATTGCTCAGGCTGGTCTCTAACTCCCAAGCTAAAGCAATCTTCCTGTCTTGGCCACTCTGAACCCAGTTTGTTTTACATGTCTTTATAATCTTAGCAGGCTCTTAATTATGTAAAGACAGTGAGAAAGACAGAAGTTACTTCAGTACTAAGTATATGTCTGAATATTGCATGATACTGAGGAGTATTTTGTACTGCTTGCATTAAGTAATACAAAGTATTTTCATATCTCCTAAACACAAGCTTGATGATTTCTCAGTTTAGGAAAATCCATAGCAAACTCATTCCCCTTATTAGATCTGAATACAGTAATTACAAATCACTTCCTTATAAAGATGAAGGGAGGGCGGTGCCTGGCTATCTGGTTCTTCTCATTACTTCTCTCACTTTTCTCTTCCCCAATTCCAATCTTATCCATTAACTCTCTGCTATGGGGACTAGGCAGCTCCAAAGTGACTTTCTTTTTGTCCAGAACTCCCATTGTCCATATTTATAATTTCTCAATGTTTATCTTGCTGTATTTCACTTAAATACTCACACTACCAGTGAATATCCTAATAAGAATAGGTATTATTGTAACATTTTTTGTTGGAAGAGAGGTCAACATTGTACAGTGGGAAGTGCTTTAGAATATGTCTAATCTGGATTAAAACAGCAGTTTCATGACTTGCTTATTTTGTAGCCATAGAGGAATATCTTAATGTTTTTGGCCCTTCTTTTCTTTATTTTCTAAAAAGAATAGGAACTAATTAGCTTGTTAGTTAAAATTAAATATGCTCATTACATAATTAACATTAAAAATATGTAAGTTAACCTTAATATCACATCCCTGGGCAGTTTTAAACTGAAGCTAATGAACCCTTTGATCTGCACGACCCTCTTGTACACTGGCCTCTTTCTGAGGTAGTGTTGTAGCAATGTACACATATAGTTACATGCCTTCATAAAACTGAAAATAGTTTTTTCCTAACAATTAGTTGAAATTGTTATCTCTTTCTAGTTGAAATTTTCCTCTCTTAGAATTTCCCTCATGTTTATTCACAATGGAATGGGATTGGAAATTTTGCAGATCTGACTAAGGATGAGTTTTGTTGGGGATATACTTAGTTTACATTTAGTAAAATGTTTTTTTTATATTTAAATGGTATGTAGATGCATTTTAATAGAACTAGGTTATTGATGGTGTCTCATATGAAAATGGCTTCAATAAATACATCTGTTCCCAAAGCACTGGATCACTTTACAGTCTGATAAGAGGATACAGACTTAGTGGTCAGATATCATTCTGAATGTGTTATTCTCCTCCGTTACTCTAGCAATTATGTTTGATTATTCCAAACATCAGCCTGAAATTCTCTATAAAGTAATTTGCTTTGTAAAACAATACTAGCTGGAGCATCCAGGAGAAAAGTCAAAATAAGAAAACAAAAACAGAATTTATGAAAGAGGTAAAATATATTCCTATCTTTTTCACTCCTCTGCAATACGCACACAGACACACATACCACATACGCATGGGTGCGTGTGTATGGGTATGTGTTGTCAGACTGTTGAAAATCAGTTTTCATTGATCTACATTGAAAAGAAAAGTTCTTCCCTTTTAGGAGAAACTAATTTTTTTCCTTTTTTATTTGGAATTTTTCAAAATCGAATTTATTAGAATGACAGTTTATATTTTACCTACACAGAATATACTAGAGATAAAGCAAGCTTATATGTCTGTGAAATCACGTTTTGAGCATCAAGAATCATCACATTATTTCTTCAACTACCTGAATTATATTTAATTTTTTAAGAAACTGCCAAAATGCCTTTCAACACGGCAGTACCATTTTGCATTCCTACTGGCGATGAATGAAGTTTCTATTGTTCCTTATCCTCATCAACATGTGTTATTGTCAGCATGCTGGATTTTGATCAATCTAATGGATGTGTAGTTGTACCTCTGCGAAGTTTTATCTAGTTATTCTAACCCACAATTTTCTTTCCTTTCTATTAATTCTTCAAATGAAGTCACATACTGCAGTTTTACGGGCTGAATCAGCCTGCAAGATTTTTTTGTGTGTGAGTGGGGACACATTGTTTAAAATATTTTAGTTTGAATTTCTTTCAATGGAATGAACTCTCAAGTTCAACACCATTTTCACCACTACTTGCTGTTTTTTAATCACCTCAGTTTCCTAATTTCATTCATCTGCTGTGTCCTTAAAGACATTTGAATTTAAAACCACTGCGATTCACTTGGGCTTTAATGCAGTGGGTATTGTTAGTTATTGTATTAGCGTTCTCCAGAAAAACAGAACCAATAGGATGTATCTTCATGGAGAAAGACATTTATTTTAAGAAACTGACTCGTATAATTGTGGGAAAAATTTAAGACGCAGATCATTAGAAAATTCTGGTAGAAGTTGGCCGGGCATGGTGGCTCACGCCTGTAATCCCAACACCTTGGGAGGCCGAGGCGGGTGGATCACGAGGTCGAGAGATCGAGACCATCTTGGCCAGCATGGTGAAACCCCGTCTCTACTAAAAACACAAAAATTAGCTGGGCGTGGTGGCACGCGCCTGTAGTCCCAGCTACTCAGGAGGCTGAGGCAGGAGACTCGCTTCAACCAGGGAGTTAGAGTTTGCAGTGAGCCCAGATTGCGCCACAGAACTCCTGCACTCCAGCCCGGGGACAGAGCGAGACTCTGCCTCAGCTGGGCACGGTGGCTCATGCCTGTAATCCCAGCACTCTGGGAGGCCGAGGCAGGCAGATCATGAGGTCAGGAGACCGAGACCATCCTGGCTAACATGGTGAAACCCCATCTCCACTAAAAATACAAAAAAAAAAAAAAAAAAAAAAAAAAAAATAGCCGGGAGTGGGGGCAGGCCCCTGTAGTCCCAGCTACTCTGGAGGCTGAGGCGGGAGAATGGTGTGAACCCAGGAGGCGGAGCTTGCAGTGAGCCGAGATCACGCCAGTGCACTCCAGCCTGGGCGACAGAGCGAGACTCCGAAAAAAAAAAAAAAAGAAAGAAGGAAAGAACGAAGTTGAAGGAAGGAAGGAAGGAAGGAAGGAAGGAAGGAAGGAAGGAAGGAAGGAAGGAAAGAGAGAGAGAGAAAGAAAGACAGACAGGAAGGAAGGAAAGGAAAGGAAAGACAAAGTGAGAAAGAAAAAGAAAGAAAGAAAGAAAAAGAAAGAAAGAAAGAAAAGAAAGAAAAAAGTAAGTTTTGGTAGAAGTTAATGTTGCAGTCTTAAGTTAGAAGGCATTCTAGAGGCATAAATGTAAGTAATATTTTATAGTGATAGTCTAAATTGTTTAACAGATAACCCTTACCAAAATGCTAGCGGATCATTAATAAGGGCAATTACCTAATACTATCTTCTAAGAAAAATGATTGCATATGCTATATGCAAAATTATACTTATTTAGATTCTTAAACCATCTGGCAACGGTTCATATTAAAATAGTTTTTGGTACAATTAATTTAAACGGAGAGAAGAAAAAATTCAAATTAGGAAATAATTTTAGGCATCTTTTCAAAATCAAAGTACATAAAATATTAATAGCTTATTATTTAATACCATATTTCAATTTTTTAATATTTGTCTCTAAAATATTTAGACATCATGTTAGTATAAATAATGGTTAAAATCTTGATAAACTCAATAAACCAATCTCTCTAAACCAATGTTAAACAGTTAGTACATAGTCTTAACAGATTATTTATTAGTTGAGCAAGAAATGCCCAGCCAGGCAAATACATATCAATATTCTATTCTATGGCTTACTTTTCAATGGCTAGCTCATTAACATCTTTTTTATTATGATATATATATATATATCTTGGCTGGGTGTGGTGGCTCGCTCCGGTAATCCCAGCCCTTTGGGAGGCTGAGGCAGGCGGATCACCCGACATCGGGAGTTTGAGACCAGCCTGACCAACATGGAGAAATCCTGTCTCTACTAAAACACAAAAAATTAGCCAGGCATGGTGGCACATGCCTGTAATCCCAGCTACTCGGGAGGCTGAGGTAGGAGAACTGCTTGAACCTGAGAGGCCGAGGTTGCGGTGAACCAAGATCACACCGTTGCACTCCAGCCTGGGCAACAAGAGTGAAACTCTCTCTCAAAAAAAAAAAAAAAAAAAAAAAAAAAGATACATATATCTTGCATAAACATGTTCAGAAGTGCATATGATTGTTTCCGAGAATTGGATTACATTTAAACTATTGTTTATTATTGAATATTTTAGTCATCTTCATGTTTCTTTACTACAATACAACAAATAATTTCATATGCATGTAGTATGCAGCCATATGCTTTTACATATGCATTTTATTATATAATTGTGCAAGTTATTTCATTATACATGTTAAATACAGAGAATGAAAAATAATCATAAAATAAAAATACTTGGAAAAGCAATTCTTTGTGACTCGAAGGTTCAAATTAACTTCGACACATACAGGAAAATGATTTCCTGTTTTTTACTGTGTTTCTGGTATTTTACTCCTAAAATAGTTACATAAAATTCTACTGATTCTTATTTTTCTAATTATCAGTCTATTCAACTCTTTTGTCCATGTTACTCATATATTATTTTCTCAGGTACCATCCTAATACCCCTCAGCCATTTGATTAAACAAATCCCCTCAGCTCACTTGTATGCTATTACAGTTGCAGCAGTTTAATGTACACCTTTCTAAAATCCTGTGCATTGGACTCATTTTGTTTCTCCCCAATCCACAGAATAGAGAATTAAGCCAGAAAAAGAAATGTTAGCTTGATCTTGATCAGCTTAATCTAGAATTTATCACTTCTATTCAAAATGGTTTTACATGTACATAGTGTTGTCAACATATTTATAATCATAAGAAATATAAATTTCAACAATTACTAATTGCATATTCTATAAAAAGAACCTCATTATCTGTTATAATTTTATACTTCATTAAAGCTTTTTGTGTGTGTATCGTACTCTTTCTCATCATCAAAGAGTATCTGAAGCTCATTAACTATCTTGAAATGACAAATTACTTTCTTTCTTTGACTACAAGTTTCTCTTCTTTTTATCAGTAAGCATTTTCCTTTCAAGATTACGTTTAATCTTTTTTTACCCTTTAAATGATTTACTTCTTAACTAACATGAACAACTTTATAATTAAATGTTTTGACAGGAAAAAAGCTTATCTGTTTTGCTGAAGAGCATAGATATAGATTGGTACACTATATAAAAAGTTTTTATCCCTAACAGTACAGAAATGGAAATATAAGGAATATTATGCATACAAAAATAATCTTTAAGCTTGATTAATACAAATGCTTTTAAGGATTCTAAATTTTAATGGACTTGAGAATTTCATATGTATTTATTTTATTATGGTTAAATCACATAGCTGAACTCTTTTCCACTGATAACTGTGAAGAATATTATCATGTCTAAATCATTTAAATATGAGAAAAACAGTTCTGCTGTGGTGTCAGTAAGTGATAATTAGTCTTCCTGTTCACATTTTTTTGCCTTATACACTTTCAAGAGTGAATTTTGTGTTGATCTCAATAGCAATGAAAACAACTAAATATACCAGATTTCACAGAGCAGATATCACATATGGGATGGCTGCCAAGAGAAGACCACTCAGGTTCCAAGCCCCATGATGAGCTCTGGGATACAGACCTGTCATGATGAGCAACTCAATCTCTTCCATATTTGTAAATAAAAAATAAAAATAAGGGTACAGAAATAATTCATGACAGTAGGAAATTATACATTTCATTTTGTATTGGCGGAGCCCTACTTTTACAAACTTACTTTTATTTTTTATCACGTCAGTCTCTATTTTACTGCTTGTCAAGAGTGCAATTAATGCTGATTTTACTGAAAGACATATTTATTAATAAGCAGTTAAATCTGCCTTCAGGAATACTCAAATGATTTTTTTAAAATATAATGTTTAAAATTGTATGCCTCTAAAATCTATATAATTATACATTACGTAATTTAAGATAATTTTATCATTTTGTATACACACAGACACATATAATTCTGCCAGCGTGTAGTATAAAAATTTATTATTTTTCTTTCAAATAATGCACTCTTTATAAATGAATATGATGTTAAAATATACCTACTTTTTTCTAATTTTGATGAAATAATTTAATCTATAAGTTCATTTTATGAGAAGTTTTGCAAAATTGGTGTAAGATAAGGCAGGCTATACCAACAAATTCAGAAAAAGAAATTTTTACAGCAACTGCTTTTACAATCTTCTGAGAATTTCTTTTTTTTTCTCCTCACCCTGCTTCTTTTATTTAATAATATGTCTTGAAGATCTTTCCATAAAAGCAGGTACATATCTACCTCTTTGTTTTTAAGAGCTGCACAATATTATAACATATGGATACACCATAATTTATTAAGCCAGTTGCCTCTTGATATATTTGTTTCTTGTTTTTAATTTTTTTTCTTTTTTTTATTATACTTTAAGTTTTAGGGTACATGTGCACAACGTGCAGGTTTGTTACATATATACATATATGTGCCATGTTGGTGTGCTGTACCCATTAACTCGTCATTTAGCATTAGGTATATCTCCTAATGCTATCCCCCCCCTCTCCCCCCACCTCACAACAGGCCCCAGTGTGTGATGTTCCCCTTCCTGTGTCCATGTGTTCTCACTGTTCAATTCCCACCTATGAGTGAGAACATGTGGTATTTGGTTTTTTGTCCTTGAGATAGTTTGCTCACAATGGTGGTTTCCAGCTTCATCCATGTCCCTACAAAGGACATGAACTCATCATTTTTTATGGCTGCATAGTATTCCATGGTGTATATGTACCAAATTTCTTAATCCAGTCTATCATTGTTGGACATTTGGGTTGGTTCCAAGTCTTTGCTATTGTGAATAGTGCCACAGTAAACATACGTGTGCATGTGTCTTTATAGCAGCATAACTTATAATCCTTTGGGTATATACCCAGTAATGGGATGGCCGGGTCAAATGGTATTTCTAGTTCTAGATCCCTGAGGAATTGCCACACTGACTTCCACAATGGTTGAACTAGTTTACAGTCCTGCCAACGGTGTAAAAGTGTTCCTATTTCTCCACATCCTCTCCAGCACCTGTGGTTTCCTGACTTTTTAATGATTGCCATTCTAACTGGTGTGAGATGGTATCTCATTGTGGTTTTGATTTGCATTTCTCTGATGGCCAATGATGATAAGCATTTTTTCACACGTCTTTTGGCTGCATAAACGTCTTCTTTGGAGAAGTGTCTGTTCATATCCTTCACCCACTTGTTGATGGGGTTGTTTGTTTTTTTCTTGTAAATTTGTTTGAGTTCTGGATTTGTAGATTCTGGATACTAGCCCTTTGTCAGATGATTAGATTGCAAAAATTTTCTCCCATTCTGTAGGTTGCCTGTTTACTCTGATGGTAGTTTCTTCTGCTAGGTACCAGGAGGAGCTGGTACCATTCCTTCTGAAACTATTCCAATTAATAGAAAAAGAGGGACTCCTCCCTAACTCATTTTATGAGGTCAGCATCATCCTGATACCAAAGCCTGGCAGAGACACAACAAAAAAAGAGAATTTTAGACCTCTATCCCTGATGAGCATCGATGCAAAAATCCTCAATAAAATACTGGCAAACCGAATCCAGCAGCACATCAAAAAGCTTATCCACCATGATCAAGTGGGCTTCATCCCTGGGATGCAAGGCTGGTTCAAAATACGAAAATCAATAAATGTAATCCAGCATATAAACAGAACCAATGACAAAAACCACATGATTATCTCAACAGATGCAGAAAAGGCCTTTGACAAAATTCAGCAGCCCTTCATGCTAAAAACTCTCAATAAATTAGGGATTGATGGGACGTATCTCAAAATAATAAGAGCTATCTATGACAAACCCACAGCCAATATCATACTGAATGGGCAAAAACTGGAAGAATTCCCTTTGAAAACTGGCACAAGACAGGGATGCCCTCTCTCACCGCTCCTATTCAACATAGTGTTGGAAGTTCTGGCCAGGGCAATCAGGCAGGAGAAAGAAAAAAAGGGTATTCAATTAGTAAAAGAGGAAGTCAAATTGTCCCTGTTTGCAGATGACATGATTGTATATCTAGAAAACCCCATTGCCTCAGCCCAAAATCTCCTTAAGCTGATAAGCAACTTCAGCAAAGTCTCAGGATACAAAATCAGTGTGCAAAATCACCAGCATTCTTATACACCAATACAGACAAACAGCCAAATCATCAGTGAACTCCCATTCACAATTGCTTCAAAGAGAACAAAATACCTAGGTATCCAACTTACAAGGGATGTGAAAGACCTCTTCAAGGAGAACTACAAACCACTGCTCAGTGAAATAAAAGAGGATACAAACAAATGGAAGAACATTCCATGCTCATGGGTAGGAAGAATCAATATCGTGAAAATGGCCATACTGCCCAAGGTAATTTATAGATTCAATGCCATCCCTTTCAAGCTACCAATGACTTTCTTCACAGAATTGGAAAAAACTACTTTAAAGCTCATATGGAACCAAAAAAGAGCCTGCATTGCCAAGTCAATCCTAAGCCAAAAGAACAAAGCTGGAGGCATCACACTACCTGACTTCAAACTATACTACAAGTCTACAGTAACCAAAACATGATACTGGTACCAAAACAGAGATATAGACCAATGGAACAGAACAGAGAATTTCTTAATGACTGAAATTTTATGAGAGAGAGAGAGAGAAAATCTAAAGTGTTTAAGTATCAGAAATTTTTAATTCAGCAAATTAAATATATTTTGTTATACAAGGGTCCAGAAATTTTTTAATCTGCCCCCCAGGTGAACAGAATTAGATTAATTTTCATATTTATTTACTACATGGAAGTTCAGTCTGTGTATGGCTGTATGCATGTAGGTAGGTAGGTAGTGTGTATGCATTTTTATTATATGATAAGCAACCACAAAATCAACAAAAACTCAAAGCTAGAAATGTGTCAAGATCTACTTCTAGCTATTCTTTTCATCTACTTTTGATTATTTGTTATTCTACCTCCTTGCTTATAACTAGAGATAGTCCATATCTTGAGTTTTTTATACCTAGAGATACTCAATATCTTGAATTTTTTTGTTTTCATTGTTTCTTTTCATATTGTAAAAAGTGTTGTTACATATATGCTTATGTCTGTACAATTCTTGTTTAGATCTTACTTGTTTTTGAATATTGTATAAAAAATCATCTCCAAGGACTTGCTTATTTCATCTTAATTATAATTAAATTACTATTAACTTATATCCATATTGTATCTATGAAGCTGTGGTCCATTCATGCCCATATTTAATATTACATTGTGTAAATATATCACAATTTATCTTTGGTTTTCTGACTTTTATCTATTAAAAATATTGATGTAATGAGCATTATTATTTTCTTTTTCTTTCAAATATTTTATGGGCATATGTTTAGTCCTTCACAAATAAACATATTGTTAGATTTTTAAAAATCCATTGTGATAGTTTATTTCTCTTAGCTAGCATGTTTATTCAATTGAAATGTATGTATGTATGTATGTGTGTGTTCTCCAATGTTGCAACTTGTTAATAAACTTGACTCTGTTTAACTACATATTTGTTCCTGGTTGGCTTTGGCTGGAGTGCATGAAAATTACCATCAACTAAGTTTAAAAGAAGTGATTTGCTTTCTCTCAACACATTAATCTCTCCCTAAACGTGTTTTTAAATTATAAGGTTTTTTATAATCAAAAGGATCTTATAACAGAGAAAATACAGCATTTCTGGTTATTTGCTACAACTTGCAAATATATTTTTTGCTTTATCTTGATCGGTTTTCATATCTTTATTTGTCCCAGATGTTTTAATTTTTTTATGAGAGCAAGTTTCCAATAAAGCTTGAAAATCTTTTATGGATCCAACATTTTCCTGACCTTTCTGGGCCTCAAGCCAGGTAGATTCATATTTAAATGTCAATATTTGATGTATTTCTCAGTTTACATATATTTTTCTCCCAGTTGGAATGTGGCTTGCTGTAAAATGAAATCTCTATTTCAGAACATGGAATTACATGAAAGTGTTCAACTTGGAGGTGAAAGACAGGAGCAGAACATATCTTAAACATTGAATATCTGTACCTACGGTTCAGGCTGGTATAATTCCATGTGTTTTAGAATACACGCTGGCTTATTTTCAGGCAATATGAACTCAGTTTCTTCCTCTTTACTTGATGAGTACAAGCATTTGTTCAAGGGCTACTACTTAATTCACTTTATTGTATATCATTTTAGACCATAAATCCCAAGATGCAGAGAGACCAGCAACAAAATATTTATGTACTTCACATATTATCTTAAATACACAGTCTGCTCTTTTTCTAACATCAAAAGCAGCATTAATATGCCTAGCACAAAAACACTTAAAATATGGTTAAGTAAATATAATTATATATCATCATCTGACAAAAATAATAATAAACCAATTGCTTAGCATTTACTTTGTGTTTTTATTTTTCCTTAAAGCTAAGTGCTTTTAATGGACATTTATGCAACCCTCAGAACAGCCCTGTGGTCTTAATGTTAATATTAACCCTTTTCATTGATGAAGAAATTCAGTCTTACATAGTAAATTACTTATTCAAGATCATCCATGAGTAACCTATTTATTTAAAGATTTAGTACAATTAATATCAAAATTTAATCTCTAACTCTATTCAAAACTTCTTGCATCTTTCCCTCATCTCAAATATGATTTCTCACCACTCATTCCATAGAGCAGCAATGGTGGTTCCAGCTTCTAGCTTGATGTTCTCCCTGTTCCAATTCCTTTATCTCTTGCCCCCTTCCTTTTGCCTCTTCTGATCTCAGGGCAAGAAATGAGTGATATAAAATATTGAAAATATGGAAATACAGTAATGAAGCAAACTTATACTAACTGTTAGTTTTATTTGTAGTTTTCTCTTTTCTCTCATGACAGGCTACAATAACTGTCACTGGCCATGATTAACACAAATTTATCTAAAATTTCATAGGTTTTATTTAGCTCTGTTGGAAAGCTAGTCTCCATGATATTTCTGGACATCTTGCATCAGCTTTTGTGCTGGACCAATTTTTCAAGAATGTTTGCATAGCAAACAGGTTTGGAAACAAGCATAGTATCCTCCTGCCTGTCAAAGAGCAAATTTGTTTATTATCCTTTAAATTTCTTTAAATTTGTTGAAGGATAATAAAGATAATGTCTCCCTCCAGGGTAATATTTGGGCAAGCTTGCTAGATGCCTCCTTTAAAATATTGAAGTTTCCTAAACTTGGGGTTTCTCAGCTATGAACCAAATCTACCATGTGTCCTCCATATAACTGAGCCTGCTCCTGCATTTCCCATAGGGGATAGGGGAAAGAGTCACTACTGATGTAAACATTAAGCTCATTCTCTATGCTGTGCCCTGATAAATAAATCCCTTTGTTGCTAACCCAGGAATCTCTTTTATCTGCTTCCATCTATGAAACCTGGGAAGGCTAACTTGTTAACTTAAAGAAAAATTTCAACGCCTTCAAAATTCTTAACAAGGTTCTTCCCCACTGATACATCTCTGGAAGGGGTCACTATTGGGCAGGGTTCTTTGAGAAAACTGCAAGACCTGATCCTTTCCCCAAGTCACTCAGAGCAAAGGAAAAGTCAGCTCTATAAAGCTCTGATAATTTAGGCTTTCTCATTGCTGTTTCTCATCTGCCCACCCACAAGGACTTTGAACAACCACTTTCGGACTTCTTTGGGCAAAAGTTGGCATTAGGTTCTCAGATCTTCATAAGGGGCATGCCAAGTTCTCCCAATAACTCTTTCATGCTCTGGTCATGTTGCGGCACTGGAGAGGCAATGGAGATATTGCAGTTCAGGCGGTATCCAGCTGTTCCGAAATGTGCTAGCATTTGCTTTTTCACTAATATCTAATCTATTTAATGGTCCTACTTAAAGTAACCAGTCAACTAATTGATTGTTACTGGCCAATGAGATAAGAAACTTGTGATAATTGGTGTATCTCTACACTGTTTCTGTCATTGGAAACATTTTCCTGTGGAAAAATAAAATGACAGCTGAATTAAATAGAATACTTGAAGACGTTATTTTATTGTGGTGCAAACTCCTTGTCTCATTGTGGGCTAGGGAAGTATTGCTAATATTACATTTAATCATACACATTTATTATGTAGGTTCATATGATTTCTTACCTGAGACCAGGAAAAATAGCTTAGAGCTCTTTACTTTCTTAAAAATCTCTTTAATGAATCACTTTTCCAAGCCTTCTCTAGTCTTTTATTCTTGCAAATATTGGAGGTATTGGTCACCGATAATTTTGGTTTCTTCTTGCAGGTCCCATTGACATGTGTCTTTTTGTTTTGCTTTGTTTTGTTTTGTTTTTTGCATTTATCTCTTATCCTCACCTTTGAAGTCATGGCCAATACATTAAAATATAAGAATATATAATCATCAGTTGAGCTCAGATGCAAAGTCACAGATAGGTAAAAAGGGCAGAAATAAGCAATTTTGGAGAGGTCTTAAGAGGAATCTATATCTAAACTATCATAACTAAATTAATCCAATATACGATGTCAAGATCTCTAAAACAATGTTTCTCACTATGTTTTCTTAATCATTTCCTCTCTGTTTGGAGCCAATGCTTTTAAAAATAGGATACAAGTTAATTATTTGAAAAAGAAATTTAAAAATACGTGAAGTACAAGCTCAACATTTTTATCAATAGATTCAACAGACATAAAATTACTGTCACAATGATTATAATATTGTTTGACATCAATTCCTATGCTAACTTTGTGGTCAGTAATAAATACTTTATGAGAGAAATGAGTCTGTGGACTGCAATTTGAGTATGAATATGCCAAAACATTTCTGGATATTAATATTATATTCAGTGGCCCACATTATTCCTTACTGTACAGAATAGTCCAAATATCAAGGTTTTTTTCCAAGTCAAGTGACTGATCTTTTTAGAATTTTGATTATAATTTGGACCATCCTTAATGTTTATCCTTCCAAAAATAGTGATATTTCTGTTATTTTAATAATTATTGGTATGTTGCTATTTCCTCATATAGTTCACTAATAAAAGGTTATTAATTCACTTATATGTAAACTGTAATTTAATTTCTATATTTACTGTTGCTAACTTGCTATTTTGTGGTATCATTTCAAATACCTATACTAATTATTTGCAGAAAAAATAACTCTCTTTAAAAAAATTCTGTTCATCTGTACATACAATGTTATATTTCTGGATTCGAGAGCACATCTGGTTGTTTTGTTGTTGTTGTTGTTGTTGTTGTTGTTGTTGTTTTTGAGACAGAGTCTCCCTCTGTTGCCAGGCTGGAGTACAGTGGCATGATCTTGGCTCACAGCAACCTCCGCCTCCCAGGTTCAAGTGATACTCATGCCCCAGCCTCCCAAGTAGCTGGGACTACAGTCATGTGCCACCACTCCCAGCTAATTGTTGTATTTTTAGTAGAGACAGGGTTTCACCATGTTGGCCAGGATGGTCTCGATCTCTTGACCTCACGATCCACCCGCCTCAGCCTCCCAAAGTGCTGGGATTACAGGCATGAGCCACTGTGCCCAGCTGCCCATCTGTTTTTAAATGTTAATTTACCAACATGACTGCAGTTTAAACAGTAGAGATTTGTGGCTGCTCTTGGTATTCTGTAATAAAGTTTTCTTTCCCAATAGTCAAAATCTTTTGGGAATTTTGCATGATCTTCAGTGTTAACATAACTTGTTGGCACTAATGATTGCTAGTCATTTGATTCTGTGCAAAAGAACTTACATTTAAGCATAGTACTATCAGAATATTTAAAATGTAATTCCTCTTTAATAACATTAATGAGCATTTAAAATCATGTTGCTCTTTTCTACTATTCTTTCTTACTACCACCAAGGATTTTTTGGTTATTATTTTTTGCTTCACCCTCTACTTCTGCAGCTAAGGAGCATTACATTTCATTTCTTTGTCGCATTTGAAATAATGAGGCTATATCAATAGCACTAAGGAAACTATTCCATATTTGATTAAATCCTTGCAGAGTGCAGCCAGCTTTCTCTTATATTTGTAGCTACTGTCTCACCCACTTAATCCTCCTATGCCATCTAATTTCAAAATGTGATTGTCATTTGGAGATCCCTTTTATATGTCATACCTAAAGGACCATCAGCTTTTCCATCATAAAACCAATATGCACAAATCATGATCTCTTTGTAGTCCATGTGCCATATGATTTAGGTAATAACAAATAATCATAATTATTTTTTCTGCTGCTAGAAAGGATATAGTCTAAAAGATGAGTTCTCTTAAATGATTAAGTGTATGTTTTTAAAATTCATGTTTTTGTATCACTTCCGAATAGCATTCCTTAAAATTATGCAGTTCAGTCATTCTAATAATATCTCTGCCACTCAACTAATATGGCATGTTAGCTACTTCTTAACACAAGGGACGTGAATGTTATATTGAATTAAGTTTCAATCTAAGTAATTGCATTTAAATTTGAGAATTAGCACATATTTTGAAACTATTTGAATAATTTTTTCAATTATTTGCTTGTTAAACCAATAAGTAAGTTTTTGAAGTGCCTCTGGTCAATCCGAGGAAATAATATTGGTATACAGTTAACATTACAAGGTACATACTAATACAATAGGCACACTAGTTTGTTTATTTGCTTATTGTTTTGCTTCTGAGCTTTCAGTAACCCTTCCATTTATTGGGAATACTTTAATGTATTAGACTGAGTAAAGTCCCTTTCTTCAATTGAATGCATTAACCCACTATTCTGGACCTTGAGTGAATAAAATATTAAGAACAGCAGTGAAAGTACTCATTGCTTCAGTGGTACTGAAAGTCTATTTCCAGTAAAGCCAGCACCTGCATTCTAAGGGACTGCTGCTCTATGTGCTGGGCTCTAACCTTCACTGCTCAGCCTCCACTAGCTCCTGACAATTTTCTGATCTTGGTTTTTCAGCAGTCCCATGGATTCTATGACATCCCTGTTGACAGAAAATAAAAATAAAAACAATAACAATTGAAACAATTTTTAAAAATCTCTGTCAAAGATCCCGATAGATACAATCCAGAAATGGAATGGTGGTTCTAATCTAGTAAGTCTACAGAAGACTTCATACCTTCCAGCTCTTTGTTTTGTCATTCTAAGTGTGTATGATTGGTCTGCAGGTCCACATGAGAGCTCCACCTGTCAAGAAGTCGTAGAAACAGGAAGGAACAAGGAAGGGACAAGGTGTCTTAAGGCTCCCAGAAAATCAGAAAATGCTACTTGCCTCTTCTATTCAAGCTCCGGAGAAGCGGTCTTTCTGCCTTTGATCAGAGCTTAATTGCATGGTCATCCCTAAAAGCAACAGAGGATGGGTGGTATATGTAGCTTTTATTAAAGGATAATTTGTGTCCTCATTTGGCCTCCCAAATATGCTCATTTCCTCCTCTTTCTACATATAAATACAGGCACTTTTTACCTAAGTAAGAAGAATAACTTTGTTTAGCTCCTCTCTGCAATGTGCAATGCCCTCCAGCATGTTCAGTTTTAGATTATTGTGGTCAGGTGATTTATAAATAAAAATATTTATTACCTATACCCCCAGATCTTTTAAAATAAAAGAAAGTAGGAACAAGATAAAAGGAATTAAGGAAAAAGAAAGCAAACAAAAAACTTCACATTAGGGCAAAGGGATATTGTTCAAAGCACTCAGAAGTTGCATGTCCCTAGTAGTTATTAATTCATGCTTAGAAAGAATGCAAAAATTTGCTTCACTCAAAGTAGAATATCAGTTAGCTCATCTTACAGCTCAATGTACTATTCATTAGGAAGAATTCTCTTGCCCATTGCTCCTCATGGTCATTGACTTTGTTGCTTGAAAATTCTTCTCTTTTATCTTCCATTGCCTCTTCTGAACTGGACATTATGAAATTAGGCCTTCCACTTCCACTTCGTATGGTATACATTTGTGAGCCTGGTAATCTGGTAATTTCTTTTTTTTTTTTTAGATGGAATCTCACCTGTCGCCCAAGCTGGAGTGCAGTGGCACAATCTCGACTCACCGCAACCTCTGCCTCCCAGGTTCAAACGATTCTTCTGCCTCAGCCTCCGGAGTAGCTGAGATTACAGGCACGTGACCGGGCCTGGCTACTGTTTGTATTTTTTAGGAGAGACGCAGTTTCGCCATGTTGGCCAGGCTGGAGGGTGATTTCTAGAAGTTGAAAATGTCAGGAGATTTTGATATCTTTGGCAATACAATTTTTTTGAAACAATAATCTTCTGATTTATCATTTCTGGTCAGTTCCATATGCAGAAAACCACAGTCAAATACTTTGATCTTTTTAAATTTAAAACTCAAAAGACTGGTTTTTCACTTCATAATATAGGTATTTTCCTTATTATTCTATCTTAACATAATATTGTATAGCTTGAGATCATTTGAAAAAAAATGAGTTGGATGTGAAGGCAAGAGTCTTGATCCAGTTTCTACTATCAGGCTACTGGTAATATACGTTAGAGCCTCAGTGTTAAGACTGTTATGCATGTCTTTGCTATTGTGAATAGTGCTGCAATGAACATATGTGTGGATGTGCTTTTATAATAGAATGATTTATATTCCTTTGGGTATATACCCAGTAACGGGATTGCTGCATCAAATGGTATTTCTGTCTTTAGGTCTATGAGGAATAACCACATTGTCTTCCACAATGGTTGAACTAATTTATACTCCCACCAGCAGTGTGTAAGTGTTCCTTTTTTTCCACAACTTCAGCAGCATGTTATTCTTCTTACTTTTTAATAATCACCATTCTGACTGGTCTGAAATGGTATCTCGTTGTAGTTTAGATGTGCATTGCTCTAATGAGGAAAAAAACAAAACAAAAACAAAAGACTACCCTTCAAACCCCACTACTCACGACTGCTTCAACTTGAAGCACAGAAGCTCATTCTCTCTCTACATTACAGACTCTTAGTCAAGCATGTTACAGGAGAAAGTGCTTCCCTTAGTAAATTTGTGTTCCCTTGTTATCTCTGCTTAAAAACTGTGATCACTAACCGGAGTTTACCTCTAATAGGAGTTAACTGCAAGCATCAAGAAAAAAAAATTCCACAACTACAGACACACCCTTTCCTATTTCTCCTAATGCTACATTGGGCAGATATAAGTAAGTCATCAATTCCCTAACCTTTGGTATCTGAAATCTCACTGTTTACCTCCTCTCTGCTTCAACTCAATGCTATATATTTGGATCATCTTACTTTCAGCATACTTATTGCAGTTACCATATTCTGTATCATGTAAGATTAGATTCAATGATTTAAAACATACTAAAAGATTATATCCCATTAAAAATTGTGAAAGTATGCAATCTGGTACTGATAGAAATTGGTTCTTTTAAAGTTTGAGAATATTCTTTACCCTCCTTGCAAACCATTTATTTTTATTTCTACTTTTCCTGGTTAAGTATATTATACTATCTGTTAGGTGTAAAAAAGCATAATGTGTAAATTTATATCTCACACCATTTTATACTATAGTTTAGGTTAACAAGGACTTTGAATTAAAAATATTAGTAATCCAATATACCATCTTTAGGGATTTATAATAACAAAGGTGATTTTCTGTTTTTTGTTTGTTTGTTTTGTTTTGTTTTGAGACAGAGTCTCGCTCTTGTTGCCCAGGCTGAAGTGGAATGGCGCGATCTCGGCTCAGCGCAACCTCCACCTCCCAGATTCAAGTGATTCTCCTGCCTCAGCCTGCCAAGATAGCTGGTATTACAGGCGCCTGCCACCACACCTGACTAATTTTGTATTTTTTAGTAGAGACCAGGTTTCACCATATTTGTCAGGCCAGTCTCGAACACCTGACCTAAAAGTGATCCACCCGCCTCAGCCTCCCAAAGTGCTGGGATTATAGGCGTGAGCCAACACACCCGGCCAACAAAGGTGATTTTCATTTAAATTCTGCATATAAAAATACATTGACTGGCACTTTAGAGCATAAGCTTTCATTTTCTGGTAAATTCAGTTTCCAGTGATGACAAACAAATGACATGGTACGATTTTTTTGTTTTTACAAAAGCCAATCAGATTTCAACATTCTCTTGTCTGAAATCCACCAACACCTTCTTAATGAATTTAACACACCACTATAGCTCCTTACGATGACATTTGAGACTCCACATGATCTTACCTTTGCCACTTTCCCCAATATCTTCAATTACCATGTCCTTTACTACAGATAGTCCATACTGAGTTATCTTAGCTTCTCAAGCATGTCAAGCTCATTCTTGCCTCAGAAAATGTTCTCTTGTTATCCTTTTTGCCTGGAACACTCTTATTCCCGATCCTTATGGAACTGTTGGCTTCTCTCCATTCAGGTTCTAATGATCATTCTTTCAAATGATGCCAGCTCCCTTCATATCTAAGACAATTTATGTTACAATGGACCGTTTTCTTTCCCCATAGAAATAATCTAAAAAATATTTTTTTCTTCTATTTTAAAAATGTACTTGCTGTATTTTGCTGGCATGTAAGTTCAATGGGTGAAGAGATTTAGCTTTTCCTTAGTGCTTAGGTCATTGATTGGCACATAGTGGATAGTCAAGGAAGTATTTATGAAATAAATACATGACTTTTATTTCTATGTATGTTTACTTGTTTTGAAAATGAGTCAAGAAACTCTTTTTCTCACAGAATTTCCCATACTCAATTTGCATGCATCTAGCCTTTCAGTTTGACTTTCTTTTACCTCAATCTAATCTATTTATATAATCACTTTATACTAGAGAGCTGTCAGAATAGCTGATCTTTATTGCAGTACCTAATTGCATCCCAAACTCTCAGTAATTGTTAATTATCAATAGTAACAAAACATTCAAGAAAAATTGGCCTCTAGCTCTGTGGAAATGTTATTCACAGAAACTACAATTTAAGGTTGACATTACTGAAGAGCGTACCAAAAAGCACTGTAGTCACTTTTTTCTGTTTATGTAACACGTGGCTCTCTCCCAATATTATTGCTGTCAGTATCTTGGATAACATTTAGCTTCCTAAAGAAAACATTTTGTTTTCCTTATGTGGTTATAAGCATAACTTTTAAGGAGTTGGGTCATTATTTTTGATACTATTTATTAGACTGGAAGTTTTCTTACCTTCTTATAATGGTGAATTTCAATCTATTTGTAATTGTCCTGATATTCATGACCAAGCTATAGCAAATAAGATAAACACAAAAGCCAACTAAAAAAGATAATTTTAAGAAGTAGAATGGAGAAAAAACCTTACTAATTATTTTGTTGATTTTAAGTAAGTGGGTCAACTGTCATTATATGAAGGAGAAAATTAAGACAATTTTGGCATTGTTATCAAGTTAGTATTGCCACAGAAAATGAATATCAGGTTTAAAATATATGCTAACAATAAAACAGAACCCTCAGGATGAAAACTGAATGAGATTTAAGGCTGGGAAAAAGATGTTAGTTTTTTTTTTTAAGATTTACTATGTTATTGTTTTTTATTTTCCTCTGTTAAAAGCAGAAATACCTCTTTCACAATAAACATTTTCAGATTATTAAATCAGAAAGGAAAGATAAGAAAAATATTCACTGAAATTAAAGAGAATCAGGATTTGGTTAGTAATACAAGAAAGTAGACTTGCTACTGGCTTAACATTTTTCTTGAATAATCTTTACTTTGCCAAGTACTGAATAGTGTCGGAGACATGTAATAATGTGTATATAAGAATGTTCCTTTTTATTACCTTTGTTTATTAGGAACTACAATTTAATGAGAACATTACTATGTGTAAAATAACTTTTGTGCTTTATGCGATTCACTAAAAAGACAGTGCTTAATGATTTGTGATAGTTTTGAGCTTGTAAGAAGTTATATAAAGCCTGCAATTATTATTTTTGCTGCCTCTAAAGTGCATTAAAGCATATTTTTTAGTCAAGTTCATTGCCAAATTCTTCTTCTTTGAGACTAGGAAAACCCATTTGTAACATAGAAACATGGATTTCTGAGCTACTCTGGGTGGCTCTGAATTTCAAAGCAAGAATATCTTACAAATTGGTCCGATGTAGAGAAAATTTAAAAAAAAATTTTGCATATTGTTGTGGGAAATCAGGGACCCTGAATGGAAGGACCAGCTGGAGCCATGGCAGAAGAACATAAATTGTGAGGATTTCATGGACATTTATCAGTTCCCAAATAATACTTTTATAATTTCTTATGCCTGTCTTTAATCTCTTAATCCTGTTGTCTTCATAAGCTGAGGATGTACATCACCTCAGGACCACTGTGATAATTGTGTTAACTGTACAAATTGATTGTCAAACATGTGTGTTTGCACAATATGAAATCAGTTCATCTTGGAAAAGAACAGAATAACAGCAATTTTTAGGGAACAAGGGAAGACAACCATAAGGTCTGACTGCCTGCAGGGTCGGGCAAAAACAGCCATATTTTTCTCTTGTAGAGGGCCTGTAAACGGATGTGCAAGTAGGAGAGGTATCGCTAAATTCTTTTCCTAGCAAGGAACATTAATATTAATACCCTGGGAAAGGGATGTGCTCCTGCAGGGAGGTCTATAAACGGCCGCTCTGGGAACGTCTGTCTTACGTGGTTGAGATAAGGACTGAGAAAGGCCCTGGTCTCCTGCAGTACCCTTAGGCTTACTAGGGTGGGAAAAACTCTGCCCTAGTAAATTTGTGGTCAGACCGGTTCTCTGCTCTCGAGCTCTGTTGTCTGTTGTTTAAGATGTTTATCAAGACAATACGTGCACCACTGAACATAAACCCTTATCAGTAGTTCTGCTTTTGCCCTTTGTCCTGTTCCCTCAGAAGCATGTGATCTTTGTTAGACCCTTAGTAGTAGTTCTGCTTTTTGCCCTTTGAAGCATGTGATATTTGTACCTACTCCCTGTTCTTTCACCCCCTCTCCTTTTGAAACCCTTAATAAAAACTTGCTGGTCTGAGACTCAGGCAGGCATCACGGTCCTACCAATATGTGATGTCACTCTTGGCGGCCCAGCTGTAAAATTCCTCTCTTTATACTGTCTCTCTTTGTTTCTCAGCTGGCTGACACTTATGGAAAATAGAAAGAACCTACATGGAAATATTGGGGGCGGGTTCCCCCAATAGCACATTTTATTGATTATTTATTGAACCAGTCATTGAAATCACCTTTACATCGAGATGACATTTTTAATAATAATGTGCCAATATTTTGATTACAATGTATTGTTCAGTAAAGTTGGATTTTATTCAAAAGCATAGAGAATATTTCTACATTCAAATTTTAAGAAAAACAAAGCAATATTATTAATACATTACTAAGATTTTGATGATTTTAGTAAATCGCATCATCTCTACACCAGGGAATTATTTTAAAGCTGTTACACTCTTCTTCTTTATTATGGCAAGCCTATCAATGCACTTACAAGCCTCTCCAACCCCTTAGAACTACCATAAACACTCTCTCTCTCTCTCTCTGTCTCACACACACACACACACACACACCAACAACTATACCACCACCACCACCACACTCTGAGGGAATTTTTCATGTGAGCAATCCAGGTGGCCACAGTCTCACTTTCTGCATGCTGGTGTACAGCAAGACACATTCACACACACGAACTTTTTTTCTTTAATTTCCCTCCTGTGGAACATGTGATGGGAGTTAATGCTTGCATTTGTATTTCATAGCTCATTTTCCCACACATTTTTAAGGAATCTTCTGCATCATTTATTTCTTCTCCTTGAATCTTTACATTCAATTTATTTAATGACTCTTTCTCCTTAGGTTTAAAATGATAGTCTCTCACATCTTTAAATAGTTTTCCCTCAATTCTGAACTTCTAAATTTATCTTAAGCTACTTTTGTAACACTTTCTTTCATTTCACTATCTTCAAAGTACCCTATGCTCATTATGCTAAATAACATATTTTATATTTTCCTTTATTTTGACCCATATGTGAGCTATATTGAATTCACCATGGATAAGTCATGCCCCTGCTGTATTTCAATATCCAACCTGAAAATTTTAAAATTTCAAAAATTGATTGTGGCTTATAGGTTGAACAATCCAGAGAAAATATATTATTAGATTGCTGTTTCTTTTAATAACATAGCCTAAAACATCTGTGAACAAATTGAATTAATACTTTATATGAGAATAGAATTTGAAAGTGAGATGCTCCATGTCACACTCATTCCACTTATATATCGAATGGCTGTTAAGCTGCCAGATTATCATTTCATGTACTTTGCATGCTCCAGTTATTAACAAGAAAAAAAGAAAATTTTAAAAACTCCTAGAATTAAAGAACAAATATTTTATAAACTCACTGTAATCTGTAATAAAAAGTAAATTATAAGTATCTTAGAAGGTTATAAGTGCAAATGATAGATAAAAGAGACAAAATAGAGCCCTGACATGGTGGCATTTGAGAAAACATCTGTAGGAAGTTCAGGAGGTGCCATGTCAGTATGTAGGGAACACTCTTCCAGGCAAGGGTATTACCAGTGCAATAGCCCTGAGGCCTGAGCACAACCATTTACTCTGAGGAACAGCAAGGTTGCTAGTCTGTATCAAGCAGAGTGAAGAATAGTCATGACAGGTGAGGTTATGAAGAAACAAGTGGTTTGTAGGATCTAACTGGGAATTTTCCATCTCCCAGGGGCTCCACAAATGAAATGAAAATGTATTGTCAGTCTAGGTTTCCTTAGAAAACTTTTGACTACAGAAAACAAAGCAGTTTTGTTATATGATCATGGTCTTTCTTCTTGAGTTTATTTGAATTTCCATATAACATGCTCTGAGACTCTACATATAACCACTCTTTATATTTTAACTGCAACTTAAGATACCATCTTCTTGTAGTCAATTCAGTAGATTTCAGTAGGCTCATGTGTTCAGCCTCCGCCAAGGCCCAATAATAGCTAAACACTTGATTATCAAAAGGCTTTTACCTTTCAGCTGACTCCAGGAGCTTACAAGTCCATGGGATTACAGGTACAGAAACCTGATGGGCTCTGCTAACCCTTGCCAGTGTCCCTCTGTCATAGGTTCCAATTAGAAAACTGAGAGGTTGCTGGAACCTATAACTCAAATGGCAAATGTAGATCAGTGAGCCCCTGAAGGAAAGAGAACCTGGGTGGTTTGTTGGAGGGCCCAGAGGGCATCCCTGTTATTTGGGAACCCTGCTCAAAAGTAAAGGCTTTCTGGTAATACTGCAGATTGTGGCCATCAACATTCCTGCACTGGGGGATAGATGAGAGTGCCACACACAGTCCCATCAGTACTGCACCTCATTTTTACTTGTTTAGATAGAGAGGGCTGAAGAGACCTCACAGACTCTTTACTTGTTTGACTCAATGAGACATTGATAATCTTGTTAAACCTAGTGTGAGAGAGAATAGCACCCTATGGAGCACATTACTACAGAACCTCTTTATTACTTTTCACAAGTCCCATTTTGCCATAGGAGGAGGAGGAAGCAGAGGGAGGTCCATGAAAATGTGAGATCCTCTCCTTCCTGGGTGGGGCACTATTTGGGCTCTAAAAGGCTTGACCTAATGGTGAGGAGTTCTGTGCCATTAAAACTATGTTTAAACCATTAGTCAACATATAAAGTAGCACTTTAACCTCAGAAAAAGTTGACATTCATTATCTGCAATATCCATTTAAACCTAGAAATCTATTTTGTTTTTGTTTTGTAAGCATTCTAGGATAAGTTTGGGTAGTCCTTAGTCAATCATAAAAGAGGGCTTTTTCTTTCCTCATACAGTCATGCCCTAAATAAGGGACTGCATTTTGGCAAAATTGTAATTTACCTTTTTAAACTTTATGTTCCCTATATACTAAGAGAATAAGTAAATAAAGTTCTTTATGTAGTTTTCTTTATTCTCTGCACAATGTAGGTAGTCATCTATGTATTACGTCAGAACTGAATCTGAAATGAAATTTACATCTTTTGTCTTGACTGATGACATGGAGAAAATATTGATGGATCAGGGGTTGGTAAATTCTGGGAATATGAATACCCACATGTCATTGTCCTCCCCAGGTGAAGGGAAAGAGCTGTTGACTGTTCTAGTTTGGAAGCACACTGAAAAATGCCGTACAAGAATACACTACAGAGAAGCAGGTGGTTTCAGGTGGAATTCATGAGAGAATTGTATTTTAGTTTATTTCCAAGAAGTAAGGAATAACAGTTTTGTTGATGGCCCTGAGTTCTGAAATAAATCAATATCACTGCTCATGTGGTTTCCTCACTGGGAGAACAGGAGTGGTTAAAAGACTAACACAATGTACCAGAACACTTCTGAATATAAAGTCTTCAAATACAGATGTGTGTCCTTCTGCTTTGGGGTTCAGGTGATATTAGGGATGTTTGGGAAATCATTTGGTAGAATCTATCCATTAATGGGTTCTTCTCTAATTATTTTTCCTAAGTCTGTGGAATTTTTAGCCCATAGCATGCTAGATGTGATGCTAACATTTTAAGACGTTTTGAATCATATCCCAGAAGGTGTTTATCTGGGATATGGTTCAAAGATAAAGGAGCAGACACAACTTGAATATGACCAGATAAATCTCCTGAATTTCAAGAATTGCTCGCCCTTGTGTGAATGTAATCTTACAATTCTGTTTGGAAAGTAAATCTTTCCCCATTAAATAGGTACAGGTGGTATCAATTTTCAGAGGAGGGCCGAAAGTTTTTTTTTCTTTTTCTTTTTTTCCGGAGTCTAAGGTTAAGAATTAAGGCCTAGGAGAAAAGGAATATCTGTGGGTAACTCAAAATACATACCAAATGTGTGATATGTTTATTCTTGGGAAGATTTTGAGCAAAGATGGTAGAGTTTAATATAAAAAGGGTAGCACTTATTTCTACCAGGCATTAGTTTAAGTATCTATATTTATAATTAATTTACCTTGAGCATTTTAGTGTAAAGCAGGATACATTTTTGTCTTTTTTGGATCACCCTTATTGAAAACAGTTGAGAGATTTTTCTTCCAGAACAAAAGATATTGTAGAAGACAATGGCTTCTTAAATTGCAAACTACATTATGCAGAGAGAGAGGGAGAAAGAGAAAGACAGAGAGCAGGATAGAAATGCAGAGAGAAGGGAGGAAGTAGGAAAAAATGAAAGGAAAAAAGTGTGTTTGTTTGGGAGGGAATTATTGTAGATTCAGAGACTAAAGAGGTACAAAAGTTGGACAAATCATTGTTGCTTCACAATATCCTGTAACAAAACACAAAATAAAATAAAATTAAAAACACCTACGTAAGATGTTTTGGAAAATGTTGAATATGAATAAGATACAAGGCAATATTTGATAATTTGTTAATTTTGTTATGAATAATATTATTGTTGCAATATAAGCAAGTATACTGTTATTTAAAACATTCTCGTTTAGTCATGGATGAATGTCAGGATATCTACAAATTAATTTAAAGTGGTGTGTAAATAATATTTCAGAATGTGTCTCATTTTTGGATTTAGGTGAGGGGATCATTGTATTTTTCTCTATTTTTCAAGTTTTTGATATATTTTATTCAATATTACATTATTTTGTACATATATTTGATCAAAACCAGATTATTATTTTTATTTTAACTTTTTTAATACTAGTCAAGCTCACCTATATTTCTCAAGTTTTAAAAAGTCTTATTTTTTTAGGTGTCTTTGTTATATACCGTAGAGTCAGGTGTTGTTTGTGAGATATATGGTGAAAATATTTTTTAATAATTAAAATTAAGTCATCAAATAGAAAAGTTATGTTTAGTCTTACCCTTTCTTTATTTAAGGTCAATATTACTGCTTAGCAAATGACACTGAAACAAAGTGACTCAAAAGTGATTCATCTATGTTTGTATCAGTTGGGTATTAGTTATCCTCTAGGATGTGTTTTCTCATGCCTCTGCAATCAACAGTGAAACAGATAGTTAGCTCTGCTAATCTTGATTCTGTTGGTTTACATAATCATGGGCCAGATTGCTGTTGATTGGTCTCCATCTTCTGTCATACGCTACCATGGTAGCCTTGACTTGTTCACAATGTGGTGGCAGGATTCTCAGGGGAAGTCCTCCTGAACCTCAAGCCCACATTTCTTGCAACTGTGTTTTCACCTCATTCTGTTGATCACATTAAATTGCAAGAATTATCAATAATCAAGAGGATGCAGAAATCATCTCTATCCCTGGTTAGATGGTTAGATCTGTAATGTCACATTACTAAGGGCACATATGCAAAGTGAGATTGCAAAGGACATAGATTCAAAGAGACGTTAAGTATTGGAGCCATTTTCAAATCAATCTACTACCATCTTAAAATTGTCATATAAGTTTAGGTTATGCATTCTGAGATACGCTTTAAAGAAATCCAAGCTACTACAGATCAGAAAATCAGCTAATTAATTTTAGCCCCCAAATGCCACCTTTTCTCCTGTCAATTCTTTGTAAGTTGTACTGTTTCAAACTTATTAGAACACACATATTTACATGATATTTCAATCTCTGAATTTTTACATTTGCTTTATTCTTAATTCACCTTGTAAATAGAGGTAATTTATGACCAAATTTTTATCATTTGTGAGGTCATATCCTGATTTCAAATAATACCATAGCCAATATTCTTAAAAAAAATAAAAGCATACATGTCATAGTTAATATAAATACCAATTGCAATGTACAACACAATGTGCATAGTTTTCATGGTGAAAATGTCTTGTTTCTCCCTGTGTTTATATTAATTTTAATTATCTGCACTAAGGTATCCCTCCTATTCTTTGGTAGAGAAAACTGATCTTATCTTTGTTAGGACTTCCCCATTACAAATTTTTGTCTGCTCTTTTCTCTGTTCTTATTTGCCATCGATTTGATCACATTCGCGTTTAATTTCTTAGGAATTATTTCACGTTTCTTTTCTCAGATTTATTCATGCGTATATAATGTGTGATACATTAATTGATCTTTATACAAAAGGGAGGTACTTGGTTGTGTCCCTGACAATACATTGATCCAAGTTTTAGATTTTTCTTCACAATTCTTCCCTTTGTTGAGCATAATCAAGGAAAGCAAGTCCCAAACTAGGTAAAATAAAAGATGTTTGGCCGGGCCGGGCGCGGTGGCTCACGCCTGTAATCCCAGCAGTTTGGAAGGCCGAGGCGGGCGGATCACGAGGTCAGGAGATCAAGACCATCCTGGCTAGCACGGTGAAACTCCGTCTCTACTAAAAAAATACAAAAAATTAGCCGGGCATGGTGTTGGGCGCCTGTAGTCCCAGCTACTCAGGAGGCTGAGGCAGGAGAATGGCGTGAACCCGGGAGGCGGACCTTGCAGTGAGCGGAGCTCGCGCCACTGCACTCCAGCCTGGATGACAGAGCGAGACTCTGTCCCAAAAAAAAAAAAAAAAGATGTTTGTATTACTTAAAAAGTATTTTGGTTTTCTGAAAAGTTTTCTCACATATTTTATATTAAAAGAGGATTGAAACAAATTTTCATTTCTGGTGGAGAAACCTAGCAATCTGTGGATAATACATGGGTGAGCCAGTATCTGGAAACCCACGTATGGAAATTTTGCTTCTTTGTGTTTCTTCTATTTCTGAAGAAGTTATTCTAAAAACAAGATTTGCATTTTTAAACTAATTTTGTCCTCAATTCCATTCCAGCTCTCTATGGGTTTTGTCACCTCTGTTAAATGAATAAGTGAATTTTTAAAAGATGTGCCTCTGTATTTCTCCTTTATAGCACAGCTCTCTTCTGTCAATGAAAGGTTTATTTATTTCAGTGAGATACTGACCAGTTGGAGAGCTTTTTGTTTGATAAATTCTTCCTCAATCCTGTGCAATAAATATATATATGTTTTTGTCTTTCCTGGATCACCCTTATTGAAATCAGTTGAGAGATTTTTCTTCCAGAATAAAAGATATCGTAAAAGACAACGGCTTTTTAAATTCCAAACTATATTGTGCAGAGAGAGAGAGAGAGAATGAGAGACAGAGACAGAGACAGACAGCAGAAGGATAGAAAGAAGGCAGAGGGAAGGAAGGAATTAGGAAAGAATGGAAGAACAAAAGTATGTTTGTTTGGGAGGGGATTATTGTAGATTAGGCGACTAAGGTTTAAGAGACCTTAATCTTTGTAAATTAAGGGTTAAGGGACCTTAAACTTTATTGCAGATTAAGAGACTAATAATAAGTTTGAATGAAGCTAAACTTCAAAGCACCATTCAACCACCTCTGAACCACAGTATTGAAAGAGATATAAATTGGAGCACTCACTTTCTGCTCCATACTCCTACACCCACCATCTCTTCATACGCATTTTCAAAGATCTGTAATTACTTTTGTGACAATATTCTGCTGTGGTAGGTAGCTTCTTAATGACTTTTTGGTATCTTTTCTTTACATTTTTTATTCTTTCCTACCCCTTAAAGAAAATTATAAAAGATTTTTGCATGTACAAAGTATTTTTAAGCTCTGTAACAAGTTTATATGATTTCATTTATCTTAATAACCACACATAGAAACACACACACATTCACAGAGAGTTTTGCTTAATGAAGCAGTCTATTATTCAGAATACTATACAAAACAAATGAGTGCAATGTGCATCTGTTCACAGCATAACACCTTCAGCGACCTATTTAATAAGTGACGTTCTATGTCTTCAGTTTCATGCCATGACTAAATACTATCTTGCTTCTATTATTGAAGAGAAATAATACTGAATTTATTAGTTTAGGCTTCTGATTCTTTGGCATTCTTATTACCAAGACACTTTTAAATCTCTCTCTACATAAAAGTTCCTTAATCACAAATGACAAATAACAAATAATAAACAGCAAATAACTAAGTCATCTGAAGCAGAGTAATTTTTTAATAATTTTGGATAATTTTTTGACAACTATCTACAGCTCTCCATTTTATGTTATATTCAAACATTAATTACAGATGTTGATATTTATTAATTGATAATGAAATTATTTAATTTTGTGATGTGCTCATTTTATACCCTTTCATTTGTCAATGTTCTAACAAAGAATTGATTTTACAAATCATACAACTGTATGTAATGTTAAAATATTATTGAAGTATATTTTAGTTTTATATTCTATGTTACACTTAGAATTTTTTAGAGGGTGCCAGAAGACTAGCTGATAATAAACGTAATAAATATTTTTGTAAATATAATTTTATATTGGAGGTATAATGTCCATATATTATTTAAGTATACTTAGCTAAAACCCTCATTTCTTTAGTTTTTTAGTTGAAACAAGCTTATGACAAGGTTAAGAAACTTTGTCAAATTACATGGTAATATAATTTCTATGACTGAAAAACTAATGTGAAATTTAGAATCTGTATTAATGTAAATGATTTCTATCAATAAACAATTTGTTTTTTATTCTATTACATTGTCTCAGTATATAAGCACATCAATAATATATACTCAAAATTAAGTGAATATTCAATTCCTTTCAGAATAAACATAATAACAAATACTAGCTACCCACTCATTTCCTATAATACTACTGCCATATGTCTAACTTGGTTTCATGAAAAATAGAAAATTTGAAATTTTCTTGGCACAGTTGGAAGACAAAAATTAAGGAAAAAAACTGAAAATGTTCAATATTCAACATATGTCACAACCAAATCTAGAAGGTAAAAATGTTAATTTTTTACATAAGAGATACATTTTTATGTAATCATAATAGTTTTAAAAAGTAATTACAATATGTAAGTCTGTAAATTTTTCTTATAACTTACTGATTTAACAATTCAACTTGCTGGCCAGGCTCGGTGGCTCACGCCTGTAATCCCAGCACTTTGGAAGGCCCAGGCGGGTGGATCACGAGGTCAGGAGATCGAGACCATCCTGTCTAACACGATGAAACCCCATCTCTACTAAAATACAAATAATTAGCCGGGCGTTGTGGCCGGCGCCTGTAGTCCCAGCTACTCGGCAGGCTGAGGCAGGAGAATGGCGTCAACCCGGGAGGCGGAGGTTGCAGTGAGCTGAGATTGCACCACTGCACTCCAGCCTGGGCGACAGAGTGAGACTCCGTCTCAAAAAAAAAAAAAAAAAAAAAAAAAAAATTCAACTTGCTAAACACAAATTGAATCAATCATGCCTGTATGAAGCGTTTTAAAGCAATACACACACACAAACACATACGCATTTACATGTATTTTTACTTTAAGCAAAATTTGATGAGAAATACTGTTATATAAAAGAGGAGAGAAGTGGATCTTTGTCTGGTTGAAAAAGGGGTGGACAAGAAGTCCTGTTTACTTGGCTTTCCGTTTCCAATGTTGTTCTCACACCCTGCTGCACCATGGACAGTTCTACGCACTACAGTTTGAAAACCACTGCTCTAAATTTGCTTTTGCTACTAAAATTTTTAGATTGATAATGCTACAAAAGATATTGCTTATAGGCCCCCAGTCTCTGTTAGACGCCTAGGGAATTGTCACTTAGCTAGTTATAGTAGTCAGGGCTGGTCAACAAACCCAGTTATTTATTTATTGTACTTTCACTTACTTAGCTATTACAAGTTCTATCATAATAAAATAAACTTATGTCTAGAATAGCAGAGTCAAAATACATTTTAAATTAACTTAGAAGAATAAGTGTTCATTTTAGGTTATAAAATAGGTATTTTTATTTTCTTATTTCTGTCAAGCTCTTTAATCACAATATTTTATTACAAATTTAATTTTTCTTCTTAGTAAGTTAAATTATACTAATAAGAAAACAAATGTCAGTTGCTATTTACAGGTTTCCATCACTAAAATTTTTATCAGAGTATTTCCTTAATCTCATAAAGAAGTACCAGTACATTATTGATTTTATAAACATATTTACTCAGGAAATAGAATACATTGCTTATAATAAATTAAAGAGAAATTTTATATTTTTACTATTCATATAATGTCCTAACATTATCTGTAATTTAATCTTTACAAAAATTTAATTATCTTTTTAGAGTGTTTATTGAATTTTTTTCTTCTGCTTATAACAAATTCTAGTACACAACATTTCATTATAGTGATGAAGAAACAAACAGAATAGGAATAATGGAGTGTATTGAGTTGTATATTTTTTATTCACTTTTAGTTTGATAAGATTGTAATTTACCATGGTAGCTAAGTTTTATCAATCTCCACCCCCATTTTTTCAATCTGCTTACATGAGAGAGGCTGTAAGAAGAGCATTCACCAGTAACGTAAACAAAACTGATTCTAACGAAAGAAGACATGCTCACAGAAATATTGAGAAGCCTAATTTACCACCATGCACAATTTAATAAGAACCTGCATTCTTCTTTGTATGATATGTCCTTTTTTATAATTTATTGCTCTTTTGTATTATTAGTTTATGTTAATGTCCATCGTCATTACTTTCATGATATTAGTAAAATTTAGCAAGAATGAAATAGCATTGCTCTATAAAACAGTAAGACCACTTTGAATATACTGCTCACCCAAAAAATGCCAATCAATCTACTGCTATGGTTTGGCTGTGACCCCACACAAATCTCATCTTGAATTGTAGTTTCCATAATCTCTACGTGTCATGGGAGGGACCCAGTAGGATGTAATTGAATCATGAGGGCAGTTACCCTCCTGCTGTTCTCCTGATAGTGAGTTCTCATGAGATCTGATAGTTTTGTAAGGGGCTTTTCTCCCTTTTTGCTGGGTACTTTTCCTTACGGCTGCCATGTGAAGAAAGACATGTTTGATTCTGCCACGATTCTAAGTTTCCTGAGGCCTCCCCAGTCATGCTGAATTGTGAGTCAATTAAACCTCTTCTGTTTATAAATTATCAAGTTTCACATATGTCTTCATTAGCAGCATGAGAACAGAATAATATATCTGCAATTGATGAAAATCATTTGGCAAAACATTCCTTTCCAAAATATTTTCAAATTAGAAAACATGTTTATGAAACTTGAAAAATAAAATTTAGATTTAGTACTAATGAAAAAATTAGTATTTTTCTACAAAAATATAATTTTTAAAAGATTATAATATATAAAATATTTGTGAAATATTTTTATGGTGCAAATTTTATTGCAGGTAAAGAATAAATCTGTTTGTTGTTTATATGTTAATTCTCAGTTTTCTGAAAGTTCTTATTTTCATATACTATAAATGATTGCATTATTTATGTGTATTATGGAAATTAAACAGATTAAAAGCAATATTATCAGGGATCTTCAGCACATTCTTGAATGAAGTCATGTGGAAAAATACAAATTATACAACTGAATAGACTGGTAACCCCTTTATTACAAAATAATTAACTTATACTTAAATTTTTTGTTTACTTTAACAAAGTAGTGGCTATAATGAAGTTGTTACGATGTTCCAGAAACTTTTATCCTATGAGGCAGCTAACTTTAATTTACTAATTTGCAAATGAGTAAATAAGTAGTTAAATCTTTTTCGTTTTAGTATCCACTATTTTAGTATCCAATATTTCTCTTGATTAGTATCCAATATTTAAACTTACTATATAAATATATACCATTTTTAACAAAAAGGTATTATTTTCACCTGTAATTTATTACAATTATTCCAAATAATGTGTCTATTATCATGGTTTCTTTTGGAACTGCTGAGGAAAGTGAGTCCTCCATATGGTATGTCATTCTGCAGCAGGTTTTCACAGGCTTGTTCATATGGAACAACAGATTCCAAGAGCAATAACAGAAATGTTTAAACATTTTGAGGGCAGAATTAAAAATTGTTTAATGTTACTTCTGCTTCATTGTACTGGTCAACACAATCAAAAAGTCAACCTAGCTTCAGGAAATACCTGGAATACTTCAGGAAATCCATATCACTAGAATGTTAAGATTAGTCACGGTAAAGCAGATATTTTTGCTTTTTCTGTTCTAACTTGTAACCTCAAAACCTCTATTGCTGTCTGACATATAGTAGGAGCTTAAGAAATATTTCTTTAATGAATAAATAAATCATTACCATAAGGTAAATTTATTTTTCTTGATTATCTTAGCTGTTACATTTATTTCATCTGTATATTCTTGACCAATATAAGGCTGGAGGCTTCTCAAATATGTTCATGTAACTGTCTACACCTGCCTCCAGAGAATAATGGATTTTTCTTTCTCCTCTTCATTTCAAATATTATGTTTGTTTGTTTGTTTCTTTTGCATTTTACAGATCTACCTGGGACTAAAAAGGTAGAGAAATCTAGGATATGTAGTTTATGTTTTCTCCTCTGTGAGGCACAGGTATCCATAGAAGGGAGAATAATGATATAAAATTTAATCAGGTAACCTATTACATGATTCCAATGTATTTCAACTGAAGCTAACTTTACTATCAGCTGACACGTAGATATTAGACCCAGATCTGGCCTATTGGATACATATCCTTATCCATAAGTTTCAGGTCCAATGTGAGCCAACATCAAAGTTTGAGTTTGAGTCTGAGTCTGTGTAGAGTGGAGTTCTTGTTACTTTTTCATCTCCTGAATGTGAAGATGCAACCTTAGACGTTCTGGAAACCATACTGCAATATCAAATATAGAGAAGAGTTCTAACTGGCTCCTTAAGATGTAATTAGTTAAGACATAGTTTAATCCTGTGGAACTAGCAATCAGCAAATATCACCTGTCACCTCTTCGTTATGTGAACCTATGTATATAATGTGTCATTGGTTCAGGTGAGTAACATTGGTCAATGGATAGAAAATAAAACACAGAATCTGACCAACATGGCCATAACATTCCATCTATCTGTCTATCTAACTATCTGTTAAATTTCAGCATTTTGCAAGTGACATTTCTGTTACAGTACTAGATAGAGACAAAAGTTTGTTATGTAAAATTGCAATCTGTTAAAGTGAATGTAGGAAAAGTCAGGAGTTATGAAAACACAGTTTTAAAAGCTCAGATTAAAAAATCTTAGGTCATGGTCGATGGAATGACCCAGACTATTATAAGAGTCAGCTGTCCTCCTCCAAACACATCACAAGTACATGAGTCACTATAAAAGAAAATAAAATAAATGGAAATAGAAAACTATAAAATTATTTTACATTAGTAGATACACACACAGTCTTAAATAGTACTAAATTGAGTCCTAGAAGACTTGAAAATCAAAGTATATCAGAACTTCATAAAAATATAGATAATTAAATATTAGGCAATTATTTAATAATTTAAAAACTATTGGTTAAAGGAAAGAATCTTCAAATATTCAGAAGGAGAAGTGTTAAAAATAATTTTATCAATTAAAAACTCTTAAATGTAGGGAATAAGGCGGGAGACATTTTTCTTGAAAAATAATATATACTTACTTTGAGCAAATTTTATTAAAGTTATTTGTAAAATAAATAGAAATATAACAATGTAATGGTAATAAAATAATCAGCATTACAAGTTTTATTCAATATAATTTCTTATGCATAGCTAATTACTCCAAAGCCGTTCATGGCATTATTTTCTTCAAGTATGCTCCCTGTGTTGTATAACAAGGTGCCATGTGTACATGTGTAGGTTTTGTCAAAAAAAAAATTACACTGGTCAAGTTCCAAAGGCAAGGAAAACAGTATTCAAGACTATTGCAATAGGTGAGAGAGATTAAACTGAACTCTGCTGAATTGAAAGGCAGGAGAGTTTTTATGCCCTGGGATGAATTAGTGATAAATAATGGAGGACGCTAGAGGGGAGGTTGTTGAAGGTAATTGGGCCATCTGTGTTTTCTAACTGGTGCTTGTAGAAGTTAGGCTCCTCCTCTGCCATAGAGACTGGGAGACAGGTACGCTATCTTTTTCTCTACATATTCATGAGTTATAAAACTGACAAGAAGCTGGAAGAAGATAATGTACATATCAAATGGGCAAAGAAGGAATACACAATGGAAATGTTCTAAAGTAGATATTACAAGAAAAGAGAGACAAAAGAGACAAGCCAATAGGGTGAAATCTTTCTAAATTTTAGTCAAGATGAAGGGAATGTTATGGCCCTGTTGGTGAGATTTTGTGTTCTATTTTCTATCCATTGTTACTCACCTGAACCAATGACACATTATATTGATCACAATGACTGTATGCCAAACTTTGAGGTCAATAAAAGTTATATTTCTGCCCTTCTTCATAATCTTCATCATAAAACAGAATATTCTTTCACCTTTAATTTTTCATGCTACCTTAAAAAGGTATATTGAATTAAATTACAATTATTTAGAATATATAAATTACTGTTCTTTTATCTTAAGTTCAGAGGTTCGAGTGCAGGTTTATTAAATAGGTAAACTTGTGTCATGTGGGTTTGTTGTATAAATTACTTCATCTCCCAGGTATTAAGCCTAGTACCCATTAATTATTTTGCTTGATCATCTCCCTTCTCCCACCCTCTACCATAAAGGAGTCCCCAGTGTCTGTTGTTCCCTTCTGTGTGTCCATGTGTTCTCAGCATTTAGATCCCACTTATAAGTGAGAACATGCAGTATTCAGTTTTCTGTTCCTGCGCTAGGCTGCTAAAGATACTGGGCCCTAGTTCCATTTATGTTCCTGTAAATCACATGATCTCATTTTTTTGTTTGTGGCTATATAGTATTCCATGGTGTATTATGTACCACATTTTCTTTATCTGGCCAATATTGATGGGCATTTAGCTTGATCCCATGTCTTTGCGATTGTAAAGAATGTTACAATGAACATACGCATGCTGGGTCGAATGGTATTCCTGTGTTTAGGTCTTCGAGGAATCACCAGATTGTATTTTACAATGGTTGAATTAATTTACACTCTCACCAACAGTGTATAATCTCCTTTTTGTCTGAAATCTCACCAGCATCTGTTTTATTTTTTTACTTTCTATTAATAGCCAGTCTGACTAGTGTGAGATGATATCTCATTGTGGCTTAGATTTGCATTTCTCTAATGATCAGTGATGCTGAGCATTTTTCATATGCTTGTTAGCCACATGTATATCTTCTTTTGAAAATGTCCTTTGCCCACTTCTTAATGAGGTTGTTTGTTTTCTTCCTGTAAATTTGTTTAAGTTCCTTATAGATGCTGGATGTTAGACGTTTGTTGGTTGCAGAGTTTGTAAAAATTTTCTCCCATTCTGTAGGTTGCCTGTTCACTCTTTTGACAGTTTCCCTTGCTTTGCAGAAGGACTTCAGTTTAATTAGATATTATTTGTCAATTTTTGCTTTTGTTGCAATTGCTTTTGGCATTTTTGTCATGAAATCTTTGCCCATTCCTGTGTCCAAAATGGTATTGCCTTCATTGTCTTCCATGGATTTATAGTTTTGTATTTTAAATTTAAGTCTTTATTCCATCTTGAGATAATTTTTGTATATGGTGCAAAGAAGGGGTCCAGTTTCAGTCTTCTGCTTACGGCTAGCCAGTTGTCCCAGCATGACTTATTGTACAGAGAATCCTTTTCCCAATGCTTCTACTTGTCAGGATTGTAGATCTGATAGTTGTGGGTATGCAGACTTATTTCTGGGCTCTCTATTCTGTTCCATTTGTCTATGTGTCTGTTTTTGTACCAGTGTCATGCTGCTTTGGTTAATGTAGCCCTGTAGTACAGTTTGATCCAGAATAATGTGATGCCTCCAGCTTTGTTCTTTTTACTTAAAATTACCTTGGCTATTTGGATGTCTTTTTGGGTCCATACGAATTTTAAGATAGTTTTATTTTGTAGTTCTGTGCAGAATCTCAATGGTAGTTTAATAGAAATAACATTGAATCTATAAACTCCTTTGGGCAGTATGACTATTTTCACCATATTGATTCACCCTATCCATGAACATGGAATGTTTTTCCATCTTTTGTGTCATCTCTGATTCCTTTGAGCAGCAATTTTTAGTTTTCCTTTTAGACATCTTTCACCTTTGTCTTTAGTTCTTTTCCTAGGTATTTTATTCTTTTTTTGGCAATAGTGAATGGGACAGCATTTCTGATTTGGCTTGCAGCTTGACTGTTGTTGGTGTTTAGTAATGCTAGTGATTTTTGCACACTGATTTGGTATACTGAGACTTTGCCAAAGTTATCAGTTTAAGGAGCTTTTGGGCTGAGAGTGTGGGTTTTTCTGGATATAGGATTATGCCTTCTGCAAACAGGGATAGTTTGACTTCCGCTCTTCCTATTTTGATGCCCTTCATTTCTTTCTCTTACCTGATTGCCCTGGCCAGGACTTCCAATACTATGCTTAATAGGAGTAATGAGACAGGGCATCCTTGTGTTGGGCTGGGTTTCAAGGGGAGTGCTTCCAGTTTTTGTCCATTCAGTATAATGTTTTCTGTGGGTTTGTCATAGTTGGCTCTTATTATTTTGAGGTACTTTCTTCAATACCCAGTTTATTGATAATTTCTAACATAAAGTCACATTGAATGTTATCTAAATGTTATTCTGCATCTATAGAGATATTGATGCTATTTTTGCTTTAGTTCTGTTTATGTGATGAATCAAATTTATTGATTTGCATGTGTTGAACCAACCTTGCATTCCAGGGGTGAAGCCTACTTCATCCTAGTGGATAGGCTTTTTGATGTGCTGCTGGACTTGGTTTGTCTATATGTTGTCAAGGATTTTTGCATTGATGTTCATCAAAGATATTGGCTCAAAGCTTTCTTTTTCTGTTATATCTGCCTAGTTTTGGTATCAGTATGATGCTGATCTCATAGAATGAGTTAGGGAGAAGTCCCTCTTCCTCAATTTCTTGGAATAATTTCAGGAGGAATGGTACTACCTCTTGTTTGTACATCTGGTAGAATTTAACTGTGAATCTGTTTCTAATCTTTCTTTTTTTTTTTTTTTTTGCATGGCAGGCTATTTATTACTGACTCAATTTCAAAGCTTTCTATTGATATGCTCAGGGATTCAAATTCTTTCTGTTTCAGTATTGGGAGGGTGTATGTGTCCAGGAATATATCCATTTCTTCTAGATTTTCTAGTTTATGCGCATAGAGGTGTTCATAATATTTTCTGATTGTTGTTTGTATTTCTGTGGGGTCAGTGGTAATATCCCGTTTGTTGTTTCTGATTGTATTTACTTGAATCTTCTCTCTTTTCTTTTTCTATCAGTCTAGCTAGCAGTCTATCTGTTCCATTATTTTTTTCAATAAAACAGTTTCTGTATTTATTGATCTTTTGAATGCTTTTATGTATTCCAATCTCAGTTCAACTCTGATTTTGGTTATCTCTTGTCTTTTGCTAGCTTTGGGATTCATTTGCTCTTTGTTCTCTAGTTCATTTAGTTGTGATATTAGGTGGTTAAATTGAGATCTTTATAACTCTTTAATGTGGGCATTTAGTGGTGTAAATTTCTCTCTTATTACTGCCTTAGTTGTGTCCCAGACACAACTAAGTATGGTATGTTGTATCTTTGTTGTCATTATTCTCAAAGAACTTCTTGATTTCTGCCTTAACTTCATTATTTACCCAAACGTCCTTCAGAAGCAGGTTATTCAATTTCCATGTAATTGTATTGTTTGGAGTGAATTTCTTAGTCTTGATTTTTAAGTTAATTGCACTGTAGTCCAAGAGATTGTTTGTTGTGAATTTAGTATTTCTTGCATTTGCTGAGGAGTGTTTTCCTTCAGATTATGTGATCAGTTTTACAGTATGTACCATATGGCAATGAGGAGAATGTATATTATGTTGTTTGGGGGTGGAGAGATAGATATATATCAGGTTCATTTGTTCCAGTGCTGATTTTTGGTCCTGAAAATCTTTGTTAATTTTCTGTCTCAATGATCTGTCTAATATTTTAAATGGGGTGTTAAAGTATCCCACTATTGTTGTGTGGGAATTTAAGTCTCTTTGAAGGTCTCCAAAAACTGGCTCTATGAATCTGGGTGCTCCTGTGTTGGGGGAATATATTTTTAAAATAGTTAGGTCTTCTTGTTGAATTGAACCCTTTACCATTATGTAATGCCCCGCTTGGTCTTTTTTTTTTTTTTTTTTTTATCTTTGTTGGTTTAAAGTCTGTTTTTTCTGAAACTAGGATTTCCACCTTTGCTTCTTTTCTGATTTCCATTTACTTGGTAGACATTTCTCCATCCCTTTATTTTGAGGCTATGTGTTTCACTGCATGTGAAATGGGTTTCTGGAAGAAACCAATGGATCTTTGTTCTTTATCCTACCAATGGATCTTGGTTCTTTATCCAGTTTACCACTCTGTGTCTTTTTTTAATTGGAGAATTCATCACATCACCTCTCCAGCAAGGATATGGTGGAAATAACAGAAATAGAATTCAGAATATGGATAGGGACAAAGATTACTAAGCTATCAGAGTACACTGAAATTCAATCCAAGGAAGCTAAAAATCATGATAAAACAATGCAAGAGCTGACAGACAAAATAGCCGGTATAGAAAAGTACATAATCGACCTGACAGAGCTGAAAAACACACTACAATAATTTCTTTTTTTAATATATATTTTTTAAAATACCCATATTTAATCAGCATCATGAAAAGCTAATTTATTCCATCGCTTTTAAATATGTTTTAATTAAATGGCTTCCCTTGAGTAGGATAACACTACTTATCTAGTTGTCTATTTCAGCATTGTAACTTCAACACTAATTAGGATCAAATCCACATGTATCAACACTAACCTTGAATGTAAATGCCCGCAATTAAAAGATATTGAATATATAAATTACTTTAACAAAATGCATATTTTATAATGCTTGTTCTTGAAAATTATATGTCTGTATTTGTTTACATCTCTATTTATACTATCTTATAGATATACTTTTTCTATAAAATTCTTAGAGATATTTTTACATATATACGATAAATTTCTTGTTATTGTTTTTGTTTAAAATTAATTACTAAGGTGTTTTTGAAGCAAAATTATCTAAGACTGATAAACATTTGAAACTCTTACTAGTTATGTTAGCAAAAACTTTTTGTTTATAAGCAAAATGTTGCTTCCTAAAAAATATTGTATTTCTCTAATATTTTTATTAATTCGAAATTGTTTTATATTGATTTCCAAATATTTTAAAGGCTTCGTGTTTTAAAACTCTTCTTTGAAAATAATTTAATGTATTTTCTAAGAAGGTGTGTGTGTGTGTATGTGTGTGTAAAACTGTCACTGCCTAAAGTAAAAACGTACTATTACATCTTTTTATTTGAAACAGGATTATACTGGTTTAATAATACTCTGGATATGTCTTTATATGTGCCTACACATGCACACATACATACTTCAAATAAGAATGAGAAAATTCAATAATAATTATTTTGTTTACAAATAGTTATTGTCATGTAAGTCGTGATCTCATGTTGGGATGTCAAAATAAAACATGGCATATTGGTTGACAACAAGCACATTTAATTCTAACTCTGTTGAATAGCAATTTTAGAGTAGGAATATTCAAGTGAATCTGAGGCATAATGTGTAACAAATTTAAGCAGAACTTTTAGCACATCAGTACTTACTTAATTATAGTATTATTGTTGTTATAATTAATGTTATTGTTTTCTACTGGACATTGATCTTCCACTTTTAATGCTATTTTTTTCCTCTGTTAACCTGAGAAAGAATTAGAAAAGTCAAAAATCTCTTTTGCCTGAAAAGGACAAAATGTATCTTTAAGGATATTAAAACTTTATGACCCTAATTTATCAATGCTGCTAAACATAAACTCTTCTCTGCTCATAAACTTGAACACTTAGGCTAAAAGAAAAGTTAAAGCACTGAATTGTATCTCTCATTCATGAGATGCCAAGGAATCATGGGAATTTTGCCAAATTCCAGATGGCATACTGCAAATAATGAGTGCAGCCATATTTATTACCACGGATTATTTTCAAGTGAGAAGGCATACCCTGTATTGGAAGATAAATACTTTAAAAAAACATAAAATGTTCAATGTTATTGTGGAAAAATAATAAAAAATAAAAACAAACATTGATCTGCTCCTTGGTGTTGAAGTTACAATGCTGAAATAGACAACTAGATAAGTAGTGTTATCCTACTCAAGGGAAGCCATTTAATTAAAACATATTTAAAAGCCATGGAATAAATTAACTTTTCATGATGCTGATTAAATATGGGTACATTTTCCATAGATCACACATATGCAAATAAAATTTCGGGAAAAATTTAAAAATTTGAGTAACGTTGAGAGGTGTTTTACGGTTTACTTTCTTTATGCCTGTTTTGCTGAAATCTTTATTCCATAATTGTCTTACAAGTTATTATTTAGATTATCTAATTCATAATATCAGCAGGTCAAAATAATTATTAGGTTGGTGCAAAAGTAATTGCATTTTGGCCATTACTTTCAATGGCAAAAACCTCAATTACATTGCAAGATATTTACCATGTCTTTTTCAAAATATATTTTGTGTGTGTGTGTTTGTGTGTGTATCTCTGTGTTTATTTTATTGCTTTAGATTTTGCTATCCATCTTATACATAATACTAATAAGGTGCTTCTTTCCTCTCAAACTTAATGCAATACTTATATACAGATCTCATTCAACAATTATTATCTCATGATTTTAAACAGATTCATGTGCCAGCAAAGAAAAGCATCTGCCAATTTCCAGATGTGTTTTAACTCTTAGATTTTGAGATTTGTCTTACTTTAAAATGGTCAAAATGTAAATGAAGTACTTTCAATATCATTAATCAGAGCATAAACGTAATGAATCTTATCTAGAACTGACTAACCAGAATGGTGACTTTTTGGAGGCATTTATTTATATATACACATATATGTACATATATACATATGTATATGTGTATATGCACATATGTTTATTCATTTATGTATATGCATATATGTATATTTAACATACCTATGTATATATTTTATACATATACATACATCTATGTATATATAATATTCATATTTCATAAACACTTTAAAAAGTATGTTAGCATAACCCGCTCTAAGACTGATACAGTGGACCCCAAATTACTTTTTTTGCAGCAATTTTCCCTATTTCTTTATCTACAGAAAACAGCTCAGAGGCAAATTTTGCAAAGACAGTTTAATGGGTGAATTCCATGCCCCCTAGGCAGTTTTTATATCAGTATCTACATTATAAAGCCATGACTAATGTGAAGGTCATTGAGATTTCTATTGTTAGAATAGTAATTTGTTTCAGGGCAGAATGACTAGCAATTCTTATATAGTCTGTGAGCTATGGCAGCAATAATAGGAAAACATTCACATGGTCCATTTACAGGATGAGGTTGCATGAAGTCCATCTGATTACATATAAGTGGTTATTAGAATAGGTTCTCAAACAAGAGTCATAAGAGAGCTACAAATTTTTCAGCCATCTATTTTCAAGTCATTTTATGAGAGTTGTAGTTTCATGCATATTGGGCACTTCATTGTCATTGAATTTGGAACAAAAATAAATGGCACATCCACTGGCCAGTTACAGACTTCTTGGTTCAAGTGTCAATGCAGGCTGTACTATTATAATAACAAAGAAATATTAGAACAGGAAAATAGCTATTGATAACAATCACTTTCTTTTTGACTCTATAAAATAAGAATGTTAATTCACTACATATATCAGAAGCTCTTGTGAAGTTCTAAAGACAGACATGCTTTGTTATAAGAAAGGCATGCTGTAATTTATCAGCATACAGCCTCAAAGTGTTTAAGTCCTTGGGTGGCTGCAAAAGAAAACTGCAAATGTGCACATGCAAAACTAATCAGAGTGTTCATGTAGAGAGACAAATTTAAAAGAACATTGTTTTTGTCATGCCAAGACACAAACATCTACATTCCTTAGAATATGTTTGCTTATTCATTCATTCTGTTTTAAGACCTCTCTCCCCCACAGCGATCCAAAGGCAAGGTGAACTCACAGAGAGTGACTCCTGAAACAGTGAGAGCTCCTGTGATTTGAAAAAGGCTTCCAGTTGGCCTGAGTAAGGCACTACTGAAAATTATTACCTGAAAGTATAAGTTGGAGAATCAACTGTAAGCTTTCAGAATTCCATTGTAAAAAAATGTTCTTAGGGTTGTATTTATCTATTTTTATTTATGTATTTATTATAATTTTTAATTTTGGGGATTACATAGTAGGTGTATATGTTAATGGAGTACATGAGATATTTTGATAAAAGCATACAATATGTAATAATTACATCAGGGTAAATTGGATATTCATCATCTCAAGCATTTATCATTTGTGTTACAAACATTCTCATTCTACTCTGAGTAATTTTTAAATGTACAGTCAATTATTGCTGACTATAGGCATGCTATTGTGCTATCAAATACTAGATCTTTTTCATTCTTACTATATGTATGTACCCAATAACCATCCGCATTTCCTGTTCCCCCACACTACCTTTCCCATCCTCTGGTAACCATTGTTTGACTCTCTATCTCCATGAGTTCAATTGGCTTAATTTTTAGCTCCCAGAAATAAGTGAGACCATGTGGTTTGCCTTTCTGTGTCTGGCTTTACTTAGATGTTAATATTAACCAAAAGTTTCCACTAAATGTATGAAATTAAATTTTAGTAGTTTAAAAATGCATAAACATATTAAGGTGTAGTTACTTCAACAAAATGTGATGTTAAGGGAATAATTGGTTAAATATTTTATAAGTTTATCTTTCATTACTGATATATTTTTTGAAAACATTGATATCAATTATCTATTCAAGAGAAAAGTTATGCATTCAATTTACTTATGGCCTGAATTATTAACACTAAAACTGCATTTTAGTTGCATAAGTGAACCAATAAGACTTCAAATTCTTAAGATGGAAGGAAAAAAGAAAGTTAATTTTTAAAATATCTCCTAAATAAACATCTAAAGCAGTCAGAATCAATAGAGACAATAAATTCAATACAGAGGGTAAAAAGTATACAGTGTTCTGGAATATTTACTTCAAACACCAAAAGAAATTTGATATGAAAATGACAAGTGGTTAATCTAAATTAAAATCCTAGAAGCCAAAAATTTTGGAGACAAATAGAAAGCAAATATTTTGCTACTTCCGCAGCTGCTAGGAAAAAAAAAAAAACACCTTTCTAGAACCCAAACAGAAAAATATATATTTTTTCCATCTATGGTAATTTTAGTGTCCTCTCAAAAGATAATATAATAGAACAGATAAGTTATTTTCTTAGAGCTAGGATAGATATCAAGTTTTCATCTAGACAATCCTTCATAATTTTGGTAGATAAAGTATATCTTCCTTGCTTCCACAGATGAAATAATCAAGATTCAGAAAGGCCAGCTAGCCTATCTAGTCACTAAGTGGAATTTTCCTAAGATCAAAAGATATGCATTATTTCTTTAATGTGCACAGAGACAAGAAAGGTGAATTAAAGTAAATTTTACATTGTGAGTATAATTGTTTTTAAAAATATCTCATTATTTAAAAACTTAATTTTCTTTTTGTTATTTTGCTATGATATATATTTAATGTTACTTTTAAATAGCTTAGTTCAAAATTTAAAAGCTCGTATGTACTCTAGGTATATATTTTAGATACGTACTTTAGGTACCTGTATTTAGGTAGTCCTAAATTTGCACATAATTATATGCATTTGGTAAATGTTCAGTCAAAATAAATTGTAATTAAATAATTAGCATGCACAATCAAGTTCAGAAATATAAATGACCTCTCAAAATATAAGTAAATATTTTGCAGTATAAAAGTCAAGAAGAAACTCCTTTGCTTATGTTACATTTCTACTAAAATCTATAGATGACTAATACACAGAAAAAAATTCATGAATTTCCTAAGATCATAATCAATTTATACAAACCTTTTGGCAAAAAGGTTTATATAAACCTTTTTGGCAAATATATTAAATAAATGATTGAATTATTTACTAGTCTGCATATCTCTGTAATGACATAGAAATTGTTGTTTTCTATAACAAATCAATCAAAACAAATATCTAATATATTAACAACTTTGAAAATATGTTTTCTATGGGAAACATAATTTAAGACCAGCTTACTTCATTGACTCCCTTGAAATTAGTCCTACAATGGAAAAAATATCACTTCCATATTTTACAAGTGTACTGAAGCAGGCACAAGGAAAAGGTGGTCTTATTTCACCAATTGTTGAATAAAAATGGGAACTACATTTTTACCTAAGCTATCCTTTTTTATATCTTTAAAATTAAGTAGCATTCTGTTTTTTTTCAAGTACAATAATCACTCTTCTTTTTAGTACAATAATCAACATAGTAAATACCTGAAAATATCAAGATGAATTTGAAAATTGGTAATTTTTGTACCTATAGAAAATTTAGCATATATTAAATTATAAATGAGCATACTATTTCTTTATCCTAATTAATTTAGAATTTCTTTTTGTGGGAAAAAAAATTTTGTTCCCTTAAGCTTTCTTTCCTTTTTCAATGAGGACTTGGTAGACAATTGTTATCAAATTTTTATTACTATATAATATACAAATTATATGTGTGTAATATAGCTAAAAGCTGTAACACTTTCAATTTAAGCTTTGTTATGTAAAAGACCTAACAGTAACCACTCCCATGTTCTTGACAAAAAAAACAAAAGAAGACAAACAAATTGAAAAATCAATGAATTTTCTTGGATACATCAGTTGATTGAGGTCACACAGAATCCCCTTAATCTCCAAAACTGGAGCGATATGTTACAACAAATAATCACAGCTGAGATCACGTGACATGTGGAAAACATTTCTTATAAAGCTACCATAATCTAGATAATATGGTATTGGGGAAAGCATAGACATATGGATCAATGGAACAGAGTACATGGCTCACATAAATAAGGTGAACTGATCTTTCAGAAAAGATCAAGGCAATTCAATGAGAAAAGATAGAAGTTTTAGCAATGGTGCTATAAAATCGTAAATTTTTCCACATGCAAAAAATTAAACTTTTTTATATGCAAAGCTATGAATCTCAACATTCTCCTTAAACCTTTTGTAAAACTGAACGAAGTTTGGATCATAGACCAAAATGTAAAATGACAAAATATAAAACTTCCAAAAGAAAACATAGGAGAAAGCCAAGTTGACCATAGATTTGGTGACAAGTTTTAGATATAATAGCAAAACAAAGTAATTACAGAAAAATAAGTTGGACATTTTAAAATTAAAAACTTCTGCTCTGTGAAAGATACTATTAAGAGAATTTGAAGACAAGCCACTCACTTAGAGAAAATATATGAAAAACCTATATATGATAAAATAATTGCATTTAAATTATACAAAGAATGCTAAAATGCAACAATGAGGAAAAAAGTCCAAATTTAAAATAGGTAAAAGCTATAAACATACTTTATCAAAGAAAATAATCATGAAAAGATGCTCAATACCATTTGTCATTAGATAAAATTATATTGTTGCAAATGAAAGCAACAATAAGCTAGTACTATACACTGATTTAAAACATCAAAATCCAAAGACTAACAACACTAAATGTTGGTGATGATGTGGAACAACAGCAACTCTCTTTCACTACTGTAGGACTGTCAGATGGCACAGCCCCTTTGGAAAACATTTTGAAGATTTCTGGTGAAGCTAAACATAGCTGAAGAGAAGATCTGACAGTCATGTTCCTAGATATTAACTGATTTGAAAATGTACATCTATACAAAACCTGATCTTTATAACAATTTTATTCATAATCACTGCAAATGAGAATCCAAAATGTTTTAATAAGTGAATGAATATACAAATTTTATTGTTCATATACAGGAGTATGAATGAATACGCAAATTGTGTGTTCATATACAAGAGTATTATTCAGCAATGAAGGGAAGTGAGTTATCAAGCCATAAAAAGACCTGCATGAACCTAAAATGAATATTGTCAAGTGAAACAAGTCAATGTAAAAAAAAAAAAAAGACTATATGTCCTGTGATTCCAATTATGTGACATTCTGAAAAAGGTAAAAAAAAAAAAAACTCTAAAAATGTCAGTTATACAAAATAAATAACCATGAGTTCATGTTGTTATAATAAGAGATCAAATGAAATGAATAATTGGAGAAGATAGACATCTCCTGTGTAGCAGAATTCTAAATAACGTAGACACTTCCTCCAATGAAAGGGAGGACAAATCCATAGTTTGTAAGCGTAGGCTATGCATAGTGGTTTCAAAGAGTACAGTATAAAAAGGGTTAAAAATGTAACTTTATAGTGGAAAAACCCAATGAACACTAGCTTAAACATGCCATCAAGGTTAACATAAATGATGAAAAACCTACTGATAATAGGTACCCTTAATATGAAGTGATGAAAACATCTTCACATCTTGTCTTCCTCTCCAAAACCTGTAACTCTAGTCAAACCCTGAGAAAAGCAATAGATTATATAGAGAGGTATCCGACAAAATATCTTACTACTCCTCAAAATATCACTTCTCACAACACTCAAGATCATCAAAAACAAAGACAGTCTAAAAAATTGTCACAGCCAAGAGAAACTGAAAGAAACATGACAACTAAGTGGAATTGTTAACCTAAATGTGATACCGTAAAAGGCAAAGGATATTATTTATAAATTGAGGAAATCAGAGTAACCTATGGACTTTAGTTAATAAGAATGTATCAGTATCAGTCTATTATTTGTAACAAATAAATTAATCCTTCTAATATAAGTTGTTGATAACAGGGAAAATTAGGTTCAAGGCATATAGGAATGTTTTGCACTACCTTCCCAATTTTTCTATAAATTCAAAATTTTAAAGTAAATTGTCTTTAAAAACAAATCCATTATCTTCATCGAATTCTTCTCAGAGACTTGGCCAAGTTTTCAGCTAGCTAATAAATATATGTAAGTTTATGAAGGTATGCATACATTATTGTTAAGTCAAAGCATTTATTCAAAGAAATGTAGCATTTTTTTGTTGTTCTCTTTTGTTCTTGCCACAATAGCTATAACAACATGTAGGCTTTCTGCTGTGCTACTAGCCTCATTCTCAGTTACATGTGCATGCTCACATTCTTCTAATTAGAATCACTAGCTTAAAAAGAAGGTCCAAAATAGTAAGAAATTTCTGTGATAAAGAGATGCCAGAAGAAATCTCACACAGTATGTGAGTAAATATCAGGTGCTTTTGAAATAGGTTTGCTAAGATATGTCAACGAATGAACTTAAATAAGGATGGGACAAACAGCTGCCTTAGGGTTAAGCTTCATGTGTTTATATATTAGGTTGTGTTCTTTGTTACATATTTTCTGCCCTAGAGCCACAAATGACAGTCCCTTTGTAGAACTTTCCTGTTTCGTCAACAGAAAATCCTTGTCCTATATTTCTAAAGCTGTCTTCTTTTTCATTCATTGTCAGAGGATGAAGTGAAAAATAGAAAGGAAACATTATATGGACTATTGTCATTATTTAGAAATTGACAATTTATTTTTAATTTTGAGAATAACTAATGATACTTTAGCTTTTGCCTTCAGTAACAGATATGCATTTATTTGTGGGATTAAATCATAAAGCGACTTTTTTCTTAAGTAAAATCAACAATATATAATATTTAGTCTTAAAAATAAAAAACAATCCATAAATCTGTGTAGGACAAATTCCGACACTCAGTGTTTTGATTTCAACTTGCTCTTTTACAAAACCCAAGGTGATTAGTGTCACTCTCAGTCAGAGCAAGCTGTAGCCGTCTGAAGATTTTGGTTTCACAGAAAATCAGTAAGTCAGTTTTGTCAACAAATATTCTTTTTTTTTTTAATCTTGTCACTGTTAGTCAGAGCAAGATGTAGCGGTCCAAAGATTTTGGTTTCACAGAAAATCAGTAAGCCAGTTTTGTCAACAAATTTTCTTTTTTAAAAATATTTGTTTGTTTATTGATAAAGTAATTCATTATTATTTTTGAAAAAAAAAATCCAAAATGTTCTGCGTACATGTTAATGTAGGTTAGGCCATCCAAAAGACAAAGCAAAGCATCAACATTAAGTCATGGGCTAGGATTATACAAATGAGAACAAATACAATGCTTATGGTACTTGTTAGGTAAACACAACCAAACTAAACTGTACTTCAAGTTTGTTTATATCAGTGTATTAAAGCTCACGTTAAAATAATGTCCATCTTTTCTTTTAAACAGACATAGACTCATTTGCACTCATGTACAAATATACCTAATAGCTTTCTTTATCTTTTAATACAAAAAGTACAATTCCTTACTTCTTTATGCAACACAAAAAAAATATAGAATGAAGTCATTAGAAAATAGTGAACCTTTCTGAATCTATATTTTTATTTTAAATCAGAAAATACAGTTTAGATCATATGAAACATACGGATTTCAGACATATATTATCTGTTTCTAACAGACTATTAGATACAGTCTTTATTCTGGCTGAAATGCAAAAATATGACTTTCTTAGTAACAGATTAATTAAAAATACTTTCCACTGATAGCAGTGCTAGTCCCTAGAACAAAAGGTAAACAAAACTTATTTGTAAGTTACTGCTATTCAGTGCCCAGAATATGTAGATCCTAAATCTAAGCCCTTAATCTACATCTGCTTTAAAGATAACTGAAAGAGATCTCACATGCCTGGTAATCCTTAATTTAAACAGTTCTGCAAACATAGTCAAAATCTGCTTTCCAATAGAAATACAATTCAAGGAAACATTGCATATTGATTTAAACCACCTTACAGTTAAATTCACTCATGACACATTGACTCATAACCACTAATACGTAAAAATAGTTTTTAAAAAATCATTCGTATGTAAAGATGAAAATAAACTTTGTAAACTTGTTCACTTAAAATAACTAATGTTCTGCAGCTGCTCTTTGGTTTGGCATAGTTTCAGGTACTAAATATTTCAGTAACTTTGTTCCCAGGTAAACCAAGTCTCCTGTCTAATTTGTTTTTAATGGCAATGGCAAGACCTGAACTTCAACTTTATTTTTCTTAAGTGTCATCACAAATGTTCAAATGTTTGAGGGACCAAAGATAGTACTTATAAAATTTTACAGTGCTTCATTTTTATTTTTCTCCCCAAATAGTTGATAGCAATAATCAATACCAATTGAGATAACAAAGAGGCAACCTTTACCTGTTTCCCACACCACTTATAGACCCTTGCTAGAATGGTCATTAATACGTATGAATAAGTTCAGCTAAATATTATTTAGAATGTGACAAAATGCTGGCTGTAAATTAAATAAAAAATAAATAATTCAAAGGCTCTAACTGAAAATTTCCTAAAAGATATTTGCTGTGCTATTGAAGATGCTGTTAAATAACAAAAATTAAAGAATTGAGAAAGACTACAATACCACAAAAGTGCATAATAGTGAAGGAAAAAAAATGAAGCTTCCTTGGCTGTTAGCCAGGTGCATGCAGCTCTTTTGATCTGATCGTAGAAATACTCACAAAAAGTACAGAAGAACATTTCTGAAAGTAGTCAAGTATGTTTAAATATTTATCTCCTTATAATATGCAAACCGCCAAACTGAAGTTATGTTTTCAGTTGGTAACTGATTTATTTTTATTTATTTATTTTAGCTGGAGTTTCACTTTTGGTGCCCAGATTGAAGTGCAGCGGCACGATCTTGGTTCACGACAACCTCTGCCTCCTGGGTTCAAGCGACTCTCCTACTTCTGCCTCCCGAGCAGCTGGGACCACAGGCATGTGCCACCATGCCTGGACAGCTTTTCTTTTTTTGTATTTTTTAGTAGAGATGGGGTCCCGCCATCCCGGCCAGGCTAGTCTCCAACCCCTGACCCCAGGGGATCCACCAGCTTCGGCCCCGCAAAGTGCTGGGATCATAGGCATGAGCCACCGCACCTGGCAATAATTGGTATCTCTTAACTCTCATTCTAGTTTGCTAGACTCGAGATTAAGACTAAGGAGTTGAAACAAAGGTAGAAGAATCCATTCTATAGTATTCCAAACTATGTTTTCAAAGTTAATTCATTCCTTTGGTTCAAAGAGAAAAAAAATTACCTCTTTTTAAAATCTAACATTAGTATGGCTGATGGAAATTAGACCAATCTTACAAATTATAAACCTACAGTAGCAACCATAAAATTTTTGCTGTACTAGGAAATAATAGAGCTATCCCTCTGTATTGTTTAGCATATAGAAGGTACTCCAAAAAATGTATTGGGGCTGGTCGTGGTGGCTCACACCTGCAATCCCAGCACCATGGGAGGCCGAGGCGGGTGGACCACCCGATGCCAAGAGTTCCAGACCAGCTCGGCCAACATGGCAAGATCTTGTCTCTACCAAAAATATAAAAATTAGCTGGGCTTGGTGGCATGAGCGGGCAATCCCAGCAACTCAGGAGGCCGAGGCAGGAGAATCTCTCAAACCCAGGAGGCGGAGATCACAGCGACCCAAGACCCAGCCACTGCACTCCAGGCCGGGAGACAGAGCAAGACTCTGTCAAAGAAAAAAAAAAAAAAATTATTGGGTGAATGAAAAGTGATTCTGCAAAATTAGGCATCACAGAATGTTAGAAGTCATCCAGTCCAACTCATTCATAACACACCCTCCCCCGCAGTCCCATTTTACAGACAAGAAACTCCAACCTGGAGTACTCACAGATGCTACTGAGATTCATCTCCACCCACTAACTGGAAGCAATCAATTATTTTGGAGTATGTATGTGTCTGACTAAAAAGTATAAATGAGGAGTAACATTTCTACATTGCTTATTCTGTACTTTTCTTTGGAGTTAATGCGACAACTGTCACTTAGATTAGATTTTACAAGGAAAAAGGAGTCCTAAAGGGGTTGCTTTTAGGAAGTCAGATTTAAGATTGTGCATCTAAGAGTAGAATCCACTTCTCAGAGACTGGGGATGTTAAATGACCACTCGGGTTAGAATAACTAACTGACAGCCAGGAGGAAAACTTTTCCTAAAGTTTTTTTTTTTTTTTTTTTTTGCCTAGTTTGAATTGCATTTTAAGTCACGTTTAAGCTGTTACAGAATTACTGTAAAAGTTTCAAAGAAATTTTTGGTCATTACCTACACTGAAATTTGAAAGTCACGTCAACAGCATTCTTTATTCTAACTACCATTAAAACTCAAACTATTATTTTAACATATGACAATATTTCTCTTAGCTTTTCTTCTGAACACTTACACCTCTTCCTACTGTGTCCAGTATTTCTCCAGCACATGTACCTCTGTGTTTCTCTGCCCATGGACATACCCCTGAAATTTCAACCAAAAAAGTCATAAAAAAGCAGAGAGAACCCAAAATATTTCTTACACTGCTGAGTTCCCTTTAAGCCTTGAGTACATGCTCCGCTACATGGTTGTATTACTGCTTATAACTAAGCTTTCAATGCATTAGACCAAAGTGTTCTATGTTCTAAATGATGTTTAGATATCTGAATCCTTCTGTTACAGCCAACAATAAAAATGTGATTTAAAATGTTGAAAAGTATAAAATAGTAATTATAAATTAGCAAATGCCCAATTTAAAAAAGCAGTTTTCCTTATACAGTACAAGCAATGGTAATTTGGATATTATTCACTTTCAGTCATCATTTGCCCTAGATGTACTTAAGACAAGTTTTTAAGCTTGTGTTTTTGGAGTGAAAATTTATATGGATACTCACAATGCTAATAATGTAATTCAGGTATCGAAAAATACATTTACATGTTAAAATGTGATGATAGCTCATTATTATAGCATCTCATAACAGGTAAGTGTTATTTCCAGAATAACATTAAGTCACTTTTGTAGCTCTAAGTCAATGCTGCACAAATGGACACTTAAGATTAAGGCATCGTCCTGCTCTGGAGTAGTGCTTCTGTGGATCCCAGGAACTGTACAAAGGCTTTCTTTTTTAAAAAAATGTCTTCTGTTATACTTCAATTATTTCATTCCATTGATCATTTTCTTGCAAATGAAATTGAAAACATCAGTCTATAATGTTTTCATACACCTGGTATGACGATGCCTTCTTCAGCTCTATTCTCTAGCCACTGAGTGAAAATTCACTGTCCAACAAGAGTTTTTTGGATTCACTAAGTGGTTTGAAAGGAAAAGGCTGATTTGAGCCACTTCTGGCATACTCATTCTGGTTTGTAACAGAAGCTTGTTCTGGACCCATCCCTACAAGGCGAGTTGGAAACTGCAACCATCACCCAAGCTTGAAAATATTGAAAGTAGCCAATATTTCTTTTCATCACCAAAGACTTGTCTCCAATTTTTATTGTATCCAAGAGAGAAATCATTCCCATCAGGTCCATATGAAAATGTGGGTGCACAGAATGATTCTATTGTTGTTCTATTTTTTCCAACTAGCCAGCAGTGGTAGCTGAAAAGTGAGAGGACGCTGATGAAGAACATTGCAGACACAGAAAAGAAAAAGTACGTGGAATTTTGCACGCGTATCTGTCAGTTCATTCGTCCAAAATTTTATAAAGTACTCTAAAACTGTTGGCAGCCACGAAAAGGCAATATAATAGGGAATACAATAAAAACAGCAGGAAGAATTTGTAATTAGAAAATCCCACACAGTTATTCACCCAAGGACAGTGATGATCCATCTTAAGAATACATGAGTCACATGTTGAGCAGTGATGCGCCCGATCAGGTTTAATCAGCTGACATTTTTCACAATATCTGACAGTTTTTGAAACTGACGTGGTACAGATAGGTAAAGCTCTTGCTGCTCTTCTCAAAATTTCTTGTTGTCTTTCTTGGCTGAATTCTTTTCCATAACGTTCCTTTTCAGAATTGGACAAGTAGAATTCTTTGGAAGGGGAAGCAGGAGATGTGAAAATTGTCATCCAATAGGACCATACAAACATAAAAAAAACAGAGGGAAAGCCACAAGGTAAAACACGGTCTTTCCATTTTCTTCATTTCCAAAAATAGTAAACACGCACAGCTCCACCACGTACGCGTAGTAGGACCAGATGACCACGAAGGTGATGAGGAGCACAGGCACCCAGCCCATGACGCAGTGGCAGCAGCGAGACAGCGTCCAGGGCGCCATGTTCAGCTGGAGGCTGCCGACCCCCGCGTCCCACCGTTCTGGGGAGCGCAGGAGCCCTGGCTGGGCGGCAACTCAGACGCTCTGGGCTGCCCCTGGCCCAGCTTCCCCGCCTTCGAGGCAGGGCTTGTGGGAGCAAAAGTCCGAGGCACCGCCTGGACTCCTCCCCCCAGGCACCAGGCCAGGTCCCGCCCCCAACCTCACATCCCACCGCCACATGTCAGTCCCCAGCCGCCCGCCCTGAACTTGCCAGCCCTGGGCCGCGTGTCGCCCCTGGTCTCCGCGCCGTTGAGGGGGCAACAAATTTTCTTTATTTTTAAAATAAAACCTACATTATTGTATTCTGCACCTTTGTTATGTACCCGCAAGTATCAAACTGGTGAGAATGTCAGTTCTAACAAAGTCAACAAGCATAATGTTGGCATACATTGACCTCCAGGCTTACTTCTGAAGGCTCTTCCACTTACATCAATTTGCTGTTTCCAGTTCAACTTCATTATATCATCTCTAATTCAATATTTTGTCCAATATTTTATTTTCAGTTTCTACAAAACATTTTGCCTTTTTTATTTTATAATATTTCTTTTCTAATCACTTTTATAATGTATGTAAATGTTGATTTCAGAAATCAAGTTGTTTTTTTTTTTAATTCTAAAGGCTGATGAAAAAAGAGGCAAGTTAACTTTGAATACCCTGGTTATTCTCTTTCTCTTTCTCACTCTACATAATGTATACAGAAATATATACCTACATATATAATGTATATAGAAATACATGTATACATATTATATTAATATGTATAAAATGTTATATGTGTTGAGCCTAATGTTCTGTGAAATAGACTTATATAAAATGGAATATATATACCTAATAATTCAAAAGTTTACTTGGGGTTACATTATCTTCTAGATCAGGTTAAAGAAAGCAAGCAATTAAAAATTATGTTTTGTTATGAAAATTGTGAGATATATTATTTAGTCTGCCTGAGATAGTCTAGCTTTATGCCTGATGTTAAGATAATTGATAGTTTTGATAATGACAGGAGACAAATTTCTAGGCTGATAGGGGTGGGTCCCCGTGAAACCAGACCTTCAAACCAAAGACAATTTAAAGCCTGAAAACTGAGCTACCAGTTCCAGGTAGAGTCCACACCCAGAGGGAAAACTTCCTTGATGCTTTTTAGCCATTCAAATGGTGCTTTATCTAGGCCCACCCATGGACCAATCATCAGCCTCGCCCCCATTCTGAGCACATAAAAATCCCCAGACTCAGCCACACGTTGAGCTTCCTGCTTTCAAGCCCCTCTCACAGAGAGGGCTACCCAGTTAGGGTCTCCTCTCATTGTGGAGAGCTTTTCTGTCACTCAATACAATTCTTCATCTCCTTGCTCACTCTCTGGTGTCCGCATACCTCATTCCTCTTGGACACAAGACAAGAGCCCGAAACCTGCTGAATGGCAGGTGCAAAAGCTGTTAACATCGTAACCCTCCCTCCCACTCACTGAACAATGGGGGAGAAAAAGCCTCTGGGTACCACATGCTCCCATTCACTGAACTGTGGGAGTGAAAAGCTGTGACCCTTTTGTGGGCCCAGACCTGGAGACTCTCCGAGTCAGAGCTACAGCATGCCCCTATTCACTGTGCTGCAGGCAGCGGGAACAAACATGAGCTGTCACACAAATGAGCTGTAACATACCCCCCACCATTTGCCACACTGCAGGTGGCAGGAAGGAGAGAGAGCTGCAACAGTCCTTGGGGGCTCAGACCTTAGGACTCCTCAAGTGAGAGTCATAACACCCCTTGGGGTTCCACGGTTGCTGACATCTCCAAGTTTTTGGGTGTCACCACATTCCTCTTAACCAGCCTCCAGCGCCCAAGGTGGAAGCAGGTCGCAGCACGCCAGGTTCAGCCGTGGGCTACATCTGAGTACAGGATCAGGGCTGGGAGCAAGCTGAGTGCAGTCCACCAGGCCAAGTGGGTGGAGTGAGCCCAGTGGCGAGCCCAGAGCCGAGCAAAGCCCAAGCAGGGGTGCCACTGGCTGCAGAGATTTCTGGCTGGTGAAGTGGCACTGAAAGACTCCTGTGTCAGTTTTCCCTTTTACTCCCAGAAATGTTTCATTTTAGAAGGTGTATTATACAATATCTTGATAGAAGGGATTTCAGAAACCACCTTTCATTGTTACCTCTTTCTGCATTTCTTCAAAAGCGAAGGTTCTGCTCTTTAAAATAAAAAATGTCTGCCCTCTACAGTAATTTGTATTATTGTGTAAATATAAAACATTGGTGCGAAGTCTGATTACTCCAGGTAGTATTAGGAATCATCCCATAATTTTATGTAATAAAGATTTTCTGCTGGATGCACCTTAGTCTAAAAATTAAAATAGCACTATTAAAGGAAATATCTTTTTGCATTACAGAAAAATTTTATTTAAATAAGGAAAATCAAAGCATATTTAAAATCTAATGAAAAGACATTTTTGTAAGTTTCAATAAGTGCTGACTCTTTAATTATGAATTTAAGTATGGAAAAGTGTAAATTAAGTGTAATTTAGCTCAAAAAAGTACATGTATACATGCTGTTTCAAAATTACTTTGAAATAATTTTTGATCTATAGAACATGTAAAAATATAATACAGAATTTTCTGTACACTTTACCCAGCTTCCCTTGATGTTAACACCTTGTATAATCAAAGAACATCAAAGTACAGGCAGCATTTGGATATCCCCACACTTTTTACTGGTGTTTATTCAATTTCAGGATCAAATCTAGGACACTACTTTGCATTTTACTGACATGCCATCTCAGTCACCTCCAACCTGTAACAGTTTTTCATACCCTTTTATTGTTTTTATGACCTTGAATCGTTTGAAGATTTCTGCCCAGGTATTTTGTAGATTGCCCATTGAATTGTGTTTATTTAATGTATATTACGGTTACGGATTTGAGGAAGAGTACCATAGGTGACTTCATCTCATCATATGTAATGTCAACATGCTGTCAACATGACTTAAACTTGGTGACATTAATCTTGATCTACTAGTTAAGGTGACGTGTGCCATAACATAGTTACTACTTTTCATTCCCATACTTACATTCTGGAAGCAAGTTAATAAATTCAGATCACACTTAAGGGAAATAAATTAATCTCCACCTCCTGAAGGGAGAATTATCAAATAATTTGAAGGCAGATGCTAAAACCACTACACTAATTAGAATTATTTTTGGAGAGATGTTTTGAGGCTATGCACGTATTTTGTGTCTTAAAATTTTACTCACCATTCCACAAAATCACTGGAATTGGCTACAACAGTTGTTACTGTGGTGTTCTGATGGTGTTTCTCTTTCTCTAATTGTTTATAAATTTATTATTTGGAAATCTTCCGAAAAGAAATCTTTCCTTTTACTCACACTAATTTAATCCGTTATTTGTTTACAAGGGGAGAAATTATAGATGTTTGTTATTTTTGTTATAACCCAATACTCTAGCCATTTAATTTGTTGATCAAATTATTTAGCCTTGGATAAGAATCTCATTCCAGTTGCGTCTTGTCTGTGTTTTTTAACCATTCTTATTTTATGGGTCATAATGTATGTTCCTTCCTCAGCCTTAGAATCAAACGTCAATAAAAAGAGCCTTTGATTCTTTTCTTCAAAAACTAAGATGTAGGTGCAAAATATGCTCATTGTTCCTGGTATGTCCCTACTTTTAGTCTGTCTCAGTAGAAAGAGCTAGCAGTCTACATATACTTACAAATCCATGTATATGTGTATGTCTATAAACATCTCTATATTTATCTACAAATATATCTTTTTTCAACTTTTAGGTTCAGAGGGTACATGTGTAGGTTTCTTACATAGGTAAATTGTGTGTTGTAGGTGTTTAGTGTACAGATTATATTTTTCACAAGTACTCAATATGCAGTTTTTTTATCTTCACCCTCCTCCCACTCTCCACACTCAAGTAGGGCCCCGTGTCTGTTGCTACTTACTTTGTGTCCATGTGTACTCAATGTTTATCTCCCACTTATAAGAGAGAACATAGGGTATTTGGTTTTCTGTTCTTGCATTAATTCACTTAAGATAATGACCTCAAGCTTCATCTATGTTGCTGCAAAGAACAAGATTTAATTGTTTTGTATAGCTGCATACTATTCCATGGTGTATATGTATCACATTTTATTTATCCAGTCCACTGTTGATGGGCATCTAGGTTGATTTCATGTCTTTTCTATTGTGAATAGTACTGTGATGAATGTATGAGTACATGTGTTTTTGTGGTAGAATTATTTATATTCCTTTGGGTGTATACCTAGCAATGATATTGCTGGGTTGAATGGTAGTTCTGTTTTACGTTCTTTGAGAAATTAAATTGATTTCACAGTGGCTGAACTGGTTTACATTCCCACCAGCAGTGTATAAGTATTTCCTTTTCTCTGCAACAGCCAGTATCTGTTATTTTTTGACTTTTTAATATTAGCCATTCTGACTGGCATGAGACGGTATCTCACTGTGGTTTTGATTTGCATTTCTCTACAAAACTTTTAAATAATAATTAGAAACTATTCTCAAACTATTCTAAAATGTGAAGGGGAGGAAATGCTTCCAAACTTATTCTGGGAGGCTACAAAACCAAATAAGAACAAAAAAAAGGAAGCTACAGGCTAACATCCCCAGTAAACGTGATGCAAAAATCCTTAACAAAGTATTAGAAAACTAAATCCAACACCACATCAAAAGGATTATATGTTATAATCAAGTTTGATTTATCCCAGGGATGCAAGAATGGTTTAACATATGCAAATCAATAAACATAAAACATAACATCAAAAGAATAAAGAAGAAAAACCATATGATTATCTCAATAGACATGGAAAAAGCATTTGATGAAATTCAGCATCCTTCAAATTAGGCATAGAAGGAATGAATCTCATGAATATTGCAACAATACATGGCAAACCCACAGCTATCATCCTTAATGGGGAAAAGTTGAAAGCTTTTCCTCTAAGAACTGGAAAAACAAAAGAATTCTTATTTTCACCACTCTTAGTCAACATAGTATTCGAAGTCTTAGCCAGAGTAATTAGGGAAGAGAAATAAATAGTGTTTAAATTAAAAAGGAGGTAGTCAAATTGTCCCTGTTTCCAGCGGACATGTTCTTTTGTACAGAAAAACCTAAAAATTCTACCAAAAAATTCCTAGAACAGATAAATGAGTTCAGTAAAGTTGAGGGCACAAAATCAACATACAAAATCAGGAGAATTTCTGTACAACAATAACAAAATATCAGGAAAAAATCAAGAAAGCAATCCAATTTACAATAGCTGCAAAAAATACTCAGAAATCAATTTAACCTAGGAAGTTAAAGATCTCTACAATAAACATTACAAAACATTCATGCAGAAAATTGAAAAGAATACACACAAAATGGAGAGTGATCTCTTGTTCATGGTTTGGAAAAATTAATATTGTTAAAATGACCATATTACCCAACTGGTCTATAGATTGAAGGCAATCCCTTTGAAAATACCAATGACATTTTTCACAGAAGTAAGAAAAAAAAGTCATGAAATTTGTATGGAACCACACAACACTTCAAATAGTCAAAACAATTCTAAGCAAAAAGAACACATCTGGTGATCACAATAACTGACTTTCAAATATACTATAAAGCTATATAGTAAATAAAACAGCATGCATGATACTGGCATAAACAAAAACATACAGAGCAAAGGAACAGAATAGAGAACGCAGAAGTAAATTCACGTATTTACAGCTAACTGATTTTTGGCAAAGGCACCAAGAACACACAGTGAAGAAAGGACAATCTTTTCAAAAAATGATGTTGGGAAGACTGGATATCCATAGGTAGCAGAATAAAACTAGACCTCTTCTCTCAAGTAAAGAGGGAAAATTTATATCAAATAAAAATGAATTAAAGACTTAAATGTTAAGACCTAAAACTATAGAACTTCTAGAAGAAAATATGGGAGAAATGCCTCAGGATATTGGTGTGGGAAAAGATTTCATGGATGAGACCTCAAATGATTTCATGGATAAGACCTCAAATGCATAGGCAACAAAAATCAAAGTATGAAAATGTGATTATATCAAACTAAAAAGTCTCTGTGTAGCAAAGGAAACAATCATCACAGACAATATGCAAAATGAGGGAAAATATTTGCAAACTATTCATTTGACAAGGGATTAATATCCAGAATATACAAGGAACTTAAATATCTCAACAGGAAAAAAAAAACCTACAAATAATGCAATTAGAAAATAGGCAAATAATCTAAATAGATATTTCTCAATGAAATCATATAAATGGCCAACAAGTATAAGAAAACGTTATAAATATCACTAATCATCAGAGAAATGCAAATCAAATCATAACAACAGTGAGATGTCATTTCTCCCCCATTAGAATAGCTATTATCTAAAAGACTGACCCCCCGTCCCCCAAAAAATGCTGCGGATAATGCAGAGAAAAGGGAACTCTTATATACTATTGGGGGGAATGTAAATTTGCATAACCATATGGAAAACAGTATGGAGGTTTCTTAAAAAACTAAACATAGTATTAACATATGATTTACTAATCTGACTACTGGGTATATATACAAATGAAGGGAAATCAGTATATTAAAGAGATATCTGCACCCCCATGAGTACTGCAGCACTATTCACAACAGCCAAGACATTCAATCAACTTAAGTGTCCATCAACAGATGAAACGATTTTTAAAATGTGGTATACATACACAATGGAATAATACCCGGTCATAAAAAGAAAAGATGTCTTGTAATTTGTGGCAACATGAATGAGCTTGGTGGACATTATGCTAAGCAAAATAAACCAGGCACAAGAAGATAAATGCTACATGTATTCACTCGTACGTGGAATTTCAAAAAATTAATCGCTTAGAAGTAGAGAGTAGGATAGTGGTTACTAGAGGCTGAACAGGGGATGTGGCAGGGAAACAGACAGAGGCTGGCTAAAGGAAATAAATTACACTGAGGAGGAATAAGTGCTAGTGTTCTACATCATAGTAGGGTGATTATAGTTAACAATAATTTATTGTATATTTTCAAATAGCTAGAAGAGAAGATTTTGAATATTCCCAACACAAAAATATTAAATTTTTGAAGTGATAGATATGCTGATTATCCTGAATTGATCATTACACATTTCATATACATGCATTGAAAAATCACTCTATATACAATAAATATGTACAACTGTGTCAACTAGAAATTTTTTAAAAATACAATTTTAAAAATACAGATAACATATCAGAATTGCCCAAAAAGGATTTATACTTTTAGCAACTCCGTTATTGCCTCTAACATATGGTTTATAGATGAAGAAACTGAGGCTTGAAAAGTTAATGAATTGTTTTCAAGTTTATGGAGTTAGAATGGCTAAGTTAAAATTTCAGCCTTGTTTTTTGTGACTCCATAGCCCAGGAACTCTAACTAACTTTCTGTAATTTAAGTGACTTTTATTTGTATACTGACTAAAAATGACTTGAAATTATCCTCCTTTTCTCAACAAGTGACTTCTAGTGAGGCTAGAGATACAGCCAAATTCCGTAAATTGAACTTTGTTCTACCTAGCTCTACCTCTGTTCACTAGATCAGTGTTTTTCAAATTGTGAGTCTCAAATTAGTTTAATGAGTTATGACTTGTCTTTAAAAATAAAGAAAAGATGGAATATGACACCAGGTATAAAATTAACATATTATTTCAGATATGTATGTATACATATATATTTCGGTATGCTTATGGGTAACATGAAGGAAAACAGGGCTAGGTGTGGTGATCACGCCTGTAATCTTAGCACTTTGTGAGACCGAGATGGGAGGATCACTTGAGGCCAGGAGTTTGAGACCAGCCTGGGCAATGTAGCAACACCCCATCTTCTACAAAAAATGAAATTAGGTGTGGTGCGGGAGAATCACTTGAGCCTGGGAGATTGAAGCTGCAGTGATCCGTGATTGCACCACTGCAGAAGGCCTAGGCAACAGAGACACTGTCTTAAAAAAAATAAAAAAGAAAAGCAAAAGAAAAAAGTGAAAAACAGATTTGTCACTATGAACAAATATTTTTAAAAGCCAGTGCATTAAATAATGACATTAGCAATATTAAAGTTTATGTTAAGGTAAGAGAAGTAAGAGGTATCTGGTGTCTCAAAAATATGTAGTAATTGTGGAAATAAATAAAAACAAAGTTTAAGAAGGCTCTTAATAGCTATGACATCAATAACAGTACCAGTAAAAACAAATCAGTTATCTTTATAATTTGTTTCATTTAGTTGTCTCAAAAATTCTGTGACACAGGTCGTATTTAATCCCTTTTGCATAGATGATGAAACTGAAGGACAAATGTTTAAATAACTTGCCTAAGATTATTTAGCAAATAATAAGGCTAAAACAAGGGCTTCTTAAACCTGCTGGATGCCAAAACCTAAGGTCTTTCTTGAAGCCTTGTGCCCTGCTAAGAGGTAATAAGTACTACTCTCACAGTGCATTTTTCCAGGAATACATTTGTGTCAATATATACAAGGATGCAATAGGGAAACAGCAGAATGTACTGGTTTTCACAGTTATTTGAATCATGCCGAGCCTCCTGACATATAATTACCTACCTGGTTGGAAACCCATCGCAGGAATAACTAGTTTCAAAACTGATATGGAAAGTTTATTCCATGGAAGATTATGCAGGAATTTTATAACAACACAGTTGTGAATAGATAAGAACAGAAGCATCCAACAATAGTGGACCTATTTTAATATATTTTAAATACAATTATATTAGGCAGCTATTTTTAAATGATGTTATAAAATTATTTAACAACAGAAATAAATTAATAGTGTGACATGCAGAAAAAAGCAAGCTATAAAATAATTTTATCCTATTTATTAAAAATAAGAAGTATCCCTGTACATTCACATCTATTTGGTTTCTGCTTTTGGATAAGAAGAATTCAGAGAGTGAGTCTGAATATTGAGTTTGAGGGATGCCAAATTATCCAAATCTATTTGGTTGCTGCGTTTTGAATATCAAACAGTAAGAGTTTAAAGATTGAAGGATTCATATGAAACACATCTAATTTTTTTTAAGTTTGGATAGTGGGAGTTCAAAAAGAAAATACACACACACACACACACACACATTTTTATAAGCAAAGTATGGGGACACAGAGAAAGTGAACCTTAAAGACTGGTAGGTTCTCATCACCAAGCAGATACTCAAATCTGAAGCCTATGCTCTTTGAGTGATAAGCGGGGATAGATTCCTGTCTCTATTTTAATTTTTGTTTCGGTACATTTAAAATTTTTACTGGGTATGTGCAGTTGACTTTACCTTATTTAAATGTACATAAAGGCCGGGTGCAGTGGCTCACGCCTATAATCCCAGCAATTTGAGAGGCTGAGGCAGGCGGATTACCAAAAGTCAGGAGTTTGAGACCAGTCTGGCCAAGATGGTGAAATCCCGTCTTTACTAAAAATACAAAAATTTGCCGGTTATGGGGGACATGCCTGTAGTCCCATTTGCTCAGGAGGCTGAGGCAGGAGAATGGCCTGAATCCGGGAGGTGGAGGTTACAGTGAGCCGAGTTTATACCACTGCACTCCAGCCTGGGTGACAGAGAGGGACTCCATCTAAAAAAAAGTAATAATAATAATAATAAATAAATAAATGTACATAAAGTAGAGCTTCATTGTTTATGTCTGTCTATATATAATATGTATATAGGTGTGTACATGTATTTATTTTAAAATAATTTATATAGAAGAAGATCTAGAAGGCTATATGGCATAATAGTCATGATGGTTATCTTCAGGGGGTGAGAGTAGAGTAGATTTTACTTTTCTTAACTTTGCTTAGTTATATTTTCCAAATGCTCTCATAGTGAACATATATTGGTCTATGATGAGTTATAGTTACCTGATATAGTAAACACAAACAAATGCAAAAATCTTTGTTTTGGGATAAGAACATTAACATTTAATTTACAACAGCTCTATTTCATGAGCTCATGGATTAAATAAAAAGAACTGTCTAGTTTTACCTCTAGAGCTTTCTGTTGCAACAAGTCACATTCTTCTTTTTCTTTGCCAACAAGCCACACTTCCCACGGTGTCATGCTGCTTTCTAGTAAGCGCACCTGTTTCTATTTTATTATCTTCTGATCCAACCTCATTGCCACAAAATAGAGACTACTATAGCAGTTGTACACGAAACTCTTTTGCTTACTACTCAAAATCACTTAGTTGTACAGTAAATGGAAATTTTAATAATATATTTACAATATTGTGATTTCATAGATACAAATGAATTAACTATATGTAAGTACGCATTTAAAAATCATGAAAAGGAAGTCCAATATTTGAATTAATTTATTCATCAAACTGCCTTTGAACTCCTTCATCTTATAAAACCAAATTATTTAAAAACCCATTGAAATAAGCCACACCCAATCCTCACTGCCAATAATTTTTTATTCTTAAAAATATGTTTTGGGTAACTAATTACAACACATAACCCTAATTAGATATTGGAGCAGACTTTTTTCTTTTCCTCCCTTAAATATATCAGAAAAAAAGAATATGTATATAAATAGAATGATAAATCAAATGTACTGACAATTACAGATTCTAGACGAAGGATAAACGTAAGTTACTTATGTTTTTCTTGCAACTTTTCTGTAAGTTTGAAATTGTTTTGGAGTAAAAATAAATAACATTCTGTGTCTTCAAATTAAATAAATTACTAAGGAATTTTTTAAAATGTCTCTACTATGATTATGGATTATTCTGTTTATCTCCATATATTTGTCTAATTTTGCTTTATATTTTAAGCCAAATAATTAGATGCCTGAAATTTACAATTTTTTTTTTACTGGTGAATTGAAAGTGTTATAATTACAAAATGACCACTTTTATCTATATATCTCTCTGTCTTTTGACCCTTCCATCTGTCCATATATTCCCCTCTTTTTTTTAAATACCCAAAAGTCTATCAACATAGTTCCGAAAGCTTTCCTTGTATTATGCACAAATATTTATGTGTACTTTTATCTTAAGCACCACATTTTAGATAAGAATAATCCTATTTTATAATCTTTATCTTCCATTGGACTTTTATGTTATTTTCATGTAACGTACTTACTGATACATTTGTCTTAAATCTGCCATTTTCCTAATTATTTTCACTATTTTCTAGCTTGCTTTTTGATTGATACCATTTTATAATTTATTTTGTCCTCATCCTGTTTCACTACAACCTGTTATTTCTTGCTTACGTAACACATCATTTGAGATCAATAGAGCTCTGCTCCACCAGTTTTTCATTCTTAGTTCTAAGTTAAAAGAACAACCCCTATCTGGTTCATGAAGTTTTCTAGCACAGAAAATAAAATGTTGATGAAGCCCTGTAATGGTTTTTAAAACTTGCTGAAAGGGAATATGCCACTTTCATGTACATTTCACTATCTAAAATAAACCCTTGACTCTGTACGTCATTGGAAGCAGGTCTCTTTCTCAAGAAAAGGCACTGCCAGTCAGATGTCAACAGACAGAATTAAAAATCCCCTCTACAAGCAAGTGTGAATAATTGCAAATATTTGTATAACCTACCACAGTTTAGTAGTTTATACCTTGTTTTCAACATGCTGTTGATATCCATCTATCATATTTAAATTTCTACATACACATAAGGTATTACCACTTTTTATTCATTTTTAATTTAGATTTACTTTTTATTGTTCATAAAAAATTTTACAACTCTAACCATACTTATGGTGTAATTTTCTTAGACCCTAATGAAAATAATTTAGCATTCCTTTTATTGCAAGTCAGCTTATAATCAGTTCTCTAGTTTGCATAAAATGCCCTTTATCATCTTCTTTTCCAAAGGATACATTTTTTGAATAAAGAATTCTACAAGATTAATCATTTCCTTTCAAAATTTTGTAGATATTGTTCTCTCATTTTCTTGTTCTAATTGTCTCTTTTGAGAAGTCATCTGTAAGTGTACATATTGCTTATATGATGGCAAAACATTTTATTTGAAGGTAGTTTATATAAGGTTTTTCTCACTGTCTTTGGCTTTCATCAGTTTACTATTGTTTGTCTCGGTATAGAAGAATATTGAGTTATTCTTTTTGATATTCCTAGAAAGTTTGTTACTTCCTAATATTTTATTTAGTATTAGAAAGTTCTGAGCCATTTCTCTTCAATTATTTATTTGGACAATAAAAATCTTAAGTACCACCAAATGAAATGTTCTTTAAATTAAATTCTAGTATATTTTCACCATTTATTGTGAACATACTATATGTCAGATTAAGTAATACTTAATTTTTGTATTTTATGTAATTAATAGAATTTCCATACAATGTAGGTTGTATTGTTCTATTTTATAGATAAAGACTCAAAAGTCATAATCTATTATACTAATTCAAATAGCTTTTTATGAGTGTTTCTGAATTATAAGCTCATTGATTTTAGGTCACTAAATTTATGGTCTTTTGATTAAAGATGTTCAAATTCCTCTGCTAGAATATTATTGAAATATTGTGAAATATAATCATATTCACAACTCTATTAGTAAAGGTTATTTAAAAACTAAATGTTTATTTTGTGCCACTGTGTTAGAAACCCTATAAATTTGTCTTATCAAAATTTGTACCAACATTACCTATTCATAGGTTAAAAAAAAAACTAATATTACAGGAATTGAGTATCTTGCCTATAACCAGCGTAGCTAAGTCCAAGTGAATTACAACCTGTACTATTAGACATAATATTATAATGACATCAGGAAAAAAGCAGAAAGAAAAGACAAAAATGCAAAGACCTTAAAGTTTCTCAATGTTAAAGAAAAGATCAGAAAAGAGATTGATCTGACCAGACTTGGTAACTGATGAGCTGATAGCCTGGTAATTAAGAAAACCACAATCTGAGGTTATGTGTTGTTTTAAAACTTGACTTTCGGTAATTTGCTAAAGAATTAAATAATTCACTAGTGCAATAATATTTAACCCTTATTAAATAATGGCTGTTTTAGTAGAGTTGAGTAAATACTTCTGTTTTTAAATAAGAATGGAAATGTTGCACTTGGATTACAGGGATATTTAAATTTCCTAAATGAAATTTCTAGATTACAGAAGTAGTTTACGATTTTTTTTCTTGTTTACTTAAACTGGTAAAATATTTTTGAAATATATGGCATATGAATAATAAAAGTAGCAGCTTTGATTCTGAGAAATGAGTGAGACTATAAACAGGACTTCACTATTCCAGACAATTTATAATCTATGTTAGCATATAAATGTGAGTGTGAGTGTGAGTGTGTATGTGTGTGTGTGTGAAGGAAATAATACAATGGAAAGACAATATATGATATATTGTGTTTTTCTTATGTTGACTGCCAGACTATTATACTAAATTTTTTAGTATTTAAGGTCATTACTTATGTGCTATGCTTTACACATCTAACATGAATAGAAAAATTAACTGAAAACAACTGTGTTTCTTTAGGTCTTTTATGTAAACAACTAATACAAACTTATTTCACAGAATGAATTTTCCTTTTAGTTTGTATTACCACAAATGGCTAAAACTTTGATTACTTTTTTCTACTTTTAAATTTTCTCCTAAATACAGTACCCTGTGTTAACTGGAATGTGCTTTTCAACAGGATATGCACTTAATTGGCACCATTTCCAAGGAACTAAATTAAATCTGACGACATGGTCTCCCATTTAATTGGAATGGTAATTCCTCTTAATAGGGACACTTGCAGATAATTACGTGACGTTCAAATGGGGCTGTGGGTCCATAGGAGGCTCGAAGATTGTTGATTCTTCTTTTACTTCTACAACATCTGTCACCAATTATCCACTAACTGCAGAAGTTTGAACTCACTGTGGGAGACATTTAAAACCACTTCTTACTGAGTTTAGCTCAGAATTTTTGGTTACACCTGTTAAGATCTGAAAGAAAGCTCTGCTTCTGCCTTCTCACATTTATCACTTCAAACGGCTCTCCTACCTTTTAGACATAGGCCAGTGATGTGGAGGCTGGCTCCTGCTTCAAGAAACTACATAAAGTTTCTGGTTCTAAGACAATTGACTGTGTTTTCTATTCTCATGTGCTGTATATTCACAATTTGAAAAATCCTTGTAATCTTCTTGTTGCCAGGTGGGACTATCAACCATTATTATGCTGCTTTATAGCAGTTGAGGTTTGTTCCCTACTACTTTATTTTAACTACTATTGACTACCATTTTCTATATGTTCACATGTGTGCATTGTTTTGTAAATGCTGTAAATACCAGTGCTAACAGTTTTCAGTTGCTTTCCTCTTTACACAAAGGAAATTTCAGACAGTGGCTAAGAGCTCAGGATTTATAAGTAAATACAGACTCAGGCATTGAACACTCAGGCATTAAACAATTGTTTAATTTTGGCTATTATTTTATACTGAGCTTCTCCTTTCCTATAAATCATATTTTATTAAATGATTAACAAATATACATATTGTGCCCCTACTTTGTACCAGGTAGGTCTATTTCTTTTGGGGTATGTAATATTGATTTAAGCAGATAGAAGTCTTAACGATATGGAAGTTAACTCATAAAGGGAGAGGTAAACAACCATTAGAAGAAGAAATGCTTTTGTATTCACGTGAATCCTGCACAAAAATTTGGACGTGAGAACAAAAAGTCACATTTCTTTATTTTCTTAAAATCATATTAAATCTGACTTTGAGGTCCCATCTTATAATGCAGGCAGGAAATTGAATCCACTGCATTATTTGTGCCACTCTCCTTTCTCTGGGTCATCACAACAGTATGAGTCAACTGTGGGATGAAAAGGCATGCCAGTTACCCCATATCTTTATCCCATGATGGCCACCTTTGATGTGCTTCTTATCCATCCTCAGCAGTACCCTGATGCTATGATATGACATTGCAAATGTGTAATTTAAAACTCACTTATTTCTTCTAGGAGATTTTAAACCAAACAATGAAATAAAATCCACCTGGCATTAAAACCACCTCTCCAGGTTTCTGAAAGGTAATGGGATATAGAACAACTAACTTTGGAATACCACTCTCCCCTAGACCTGAACTAAATTAACACTCCTTTTCTTATTTCAACTTCTTTCTCCTCACAGGCATTCAGTTCTCCCCACCTACCATTTGTATAATTCCTAAGGAACTTAGATTTCCAGAGAACAAAACCTAGGGTCTCGTTTTCTGTCAGGATCTTTGTGTTTTCTTCTTCATATACCTCACATTATTCATAAGATGAAACACATCTGAGTGGGGCAAAGGATTACAAACGACTTGTTGATTTGCTTAAAATTGGAGAAAACATTACAGACACAAAACAGTTAATATCAAATTAATTAGTTATACCACAATTATTAAGTTGTATGAGACAATAAAGAATAATATTATCACGGAGAGTAAAATGATGCTTTGGGAAGAGCTTATATGGGATGGTCATGGAAATTATTTAAATAGAATTACTTATATGGGACGGTCATAGAAATCATCTTTGAAAAGACAACACAGTAAAAGATGACATATTTAAAAACTGCTATATGAAAAGCTGGAGAAAGAACCTCTGAAAACCTTGGAATCCACATGGTGAGAGTCTCTAAAATAATAAGAATTGAAAATGACGTGAGACAAAGAGAAGAGTATTGAACAAAGAGAAGAGTAGCTAAAGAGGCAGCTGTGAGAATAAATAGGGGTCAAGTCATATAAAACCTTGTAAACTATAGAAAAAGAATTTTGATTCTAAGTGCTGAGTGAAGATAATCATATGTTTACATGGGCAGGTTACATGATTTTATTTTCATTTTTGAAAGATCCTTTGGCACCCACAGAGATGTGTGAAATAAAATAAGAGAGAAAGCATGGGAATGTTTTAGGAAATCCCTGAAACTGTCCACAACAGAAAAGGATGCTGAGGAGAAAAGATGAGGCATCATTTTTGCAAGGTGATTGTCAGAGTCACACATGCATTATACTCATGTAATAGTATCATTTGTGTCGATATCCTGATTACTGTTATGACAGAATATTTTGTGATTAGAGTTTGAAACTAATGAATCTTGTCTAGAAAGAAAGGATTACTGGTATGGACAGGCAGTTACCCTAAACGTTGGCTTCTTTGTTTTTCTGGGTGCTGTGTTATTTGTTAACCTTGAAACATTTATGCTTTGTTTTATCTTCTAAGTATGTATTCATCATTTTACCTAACTTTTAATAGATGAGTTTATTTATTAAAAAGAGTCCCACAAATATAAAAGCTTCAGGTCCTTTAACACACAAATATGCAGCCCTTTATTTTATTTGCAATTATGGATTATGTACTAAAAGAAAGCCATAAGAGAGGGCATAATTTATTTCAATTGATTTTATTATAATTATCATTATCATGAATTATCATCATTATCATGAATAAATATTATCATTATCATGAATAAATTACCAAGAATTATTATTCATGAAAAATACGGTTTGAAATAATCACATTATCATTATCTATACCTTGAAATGTCCTGGGAATATCTTGAAAACATGAGAGAATATAGGCCAGCTCTATAACAATTGTTTCAAGAGGATTGTTATATAAAATATAGAAGGATATTTTATATGTTTATATTTTGTGTAATATGACAAAATTAACAAGTAGTTAACAAAGAAGGGATTCTTTATGCTAAAATAATATTAAGAATAAAAATCTGTTGAAGAAATATATGAGGAGTATATGGGTAAATGAGAATTTTCATTGTGATCTAAGAAGTCATTTTCCAGCTTAGAACACCAGCATCAAGAGACAAAGGGAAGTCATAAGGTCATATGGTCTATAACCTTCAGAGCTGAAACAATGCTTACCTCAGTTAGACATGCACAATTCAGAGTGAAGCCTGATGATTTTTCTGTTGCTGTATCTGGCATAGTAAAAGCAAAGCCCACATTTTTGACCTGGAGTTCTTTATGCTTATAATAAAATTTGATTTTCTGGGTTTTACTTTTTGGGGTGTGTGTGTGTGTGTGAGAGAGAGAGAGAGAGAGAGAGAAAGATTCTCTTTTGTTCTGAACCAATTTAAACTTGGTTTCTGTATCTAATATAGTCACACTTGTTTAATGACTTTCTGTCTAAACAAAGTTCACTGGGTGCAGGTTTATCCTGAAGGTATATCAAGCTAATGGAATATTTTAGTACTCTCTTGATAATAATAATCTAATAATTTGAATTTGCAGACACTAAGAAGAAGGAGGAGGAAAAGAAGGAGGAGGAGAGAATCACGAAAAGGAGGAGGAACAAAAGGAGAGAAAAAAGAAAGAAGGGGAGATGAAGAAGGAAAATGAATTATTTACATTTTATAGTCTCATCTCCTACGACTTTACTTACACAAATTGACTTATTTCTCACAAATATAAAGGTTTGTAACTGTTCTATTTTACAAATAGAAAATCAAAAAGCACAACTTAGCCTTAGAGAGGTTAAGTCACTTTCTCTGCTAATAAGTTTAAGACCTAGAGCGCTAACATAGGAAGAGTGCTCTTAGCAGTGCCCAGCTTTTAATCAGTACTGCAAGCCTGCTTGGTTTGCTGCATAGGCTTCTACAGAAGGAAAAAAAAAAAAAGCAAACACATTTTAAATACAGGAATGCATTGTTGCAAGGCTAATGTTATATAAATCCCTGGAAAGCAGTGGTGATTATAGTTGTTTACCACATTAAAAATACAATAAAAATGTTTTGTTTCAAAAATACCTAAATACATTAATTAATCTTATTTTGTACTCATAAACATCATGACAGGTGCTAGGAATACAAATATAAGTAAAACATAGTGTCAATTTTTTAGACTCTTACAATCTAGTAGATGAGACTAATATGTAAATATATAATTACAATTAAACATTGTGTAGGTTTTAACTTTGATAAAACTGAAACCCACAAAATATAAACTCTGAACAATATCAAATACAAGATGTTTAGGTGAGAAAAAATATGTACTTAAAAGATACACTATTCTCTATCAATATTCCTCAAAGATCACTAACAAATCCACATATGCACACATATATAGTACATGAAATATTCCACTGAAATATTTCACTTTTCTGCTCACTTTTCTTACAATCTGTAGATATTACTGAGACTACTTTTCAAACTCCTAAATTCAGTTCTTTATCCGATTGAATTAATGCAATTTCTTATGATTTACTAAAATAATTCCCGAGATTCACAATATTTTATTGTATAAGCAAATTTAACTTCTGCTATAGCACTAAAGAATCTTTGGTTGAAAACACAGGGAAAAAATTTGGCAATGATGTTGCTTTTATTTCCCTTTGGTTTTCCAGGGAGGGGTATGAAACATAAATAGAAAACTCTTGTTAACTGAAGCAGAAGTAAAAGAGACATCACTACTGATTTTACAAACATTAAAAAGATAATAAGGAAATATTATGGACAACTTTATGGACATAAACTCTACAAGAAAAAGGCTTTATAAAACAAAATCTCACTGATTGGAAAGGAAGAAATACAACTGTCTTTATTTGAATGTAACATGATTGTCTATGTAGAAAAATCCCCAAAACTGTATCAAATAAAGTTTGTAGAACTGCTAAGTAAGTTTAGTATATACAAAATATAGTTGTTTTCTCTATATTAGCAATGAAAAATTTGAATTTACAGTTTAAAATATATCAATAGAATTAATACATACATAGAAATATAATATAAATATAGAAATATAATAAGTATATATACAAGAGCATTAATATATAAACATATCTATCACTACAATAACAAAAAGGAAATACATATGTATTTATATACATATATAGTGTATATATACACAGAATCTTAATGATGAAAAGTGTAAACACTACAGAAAGAAACCAAATAAGGATTAATATATAAATGGAGAGATAAATCATATCCATAGATTGAACAACTCATTAAATAATAGAATACTATTTAACAATAAAAAGTAATAAGCTATCAATTCACACAACAAAAACATGAATCTTAAATATGAGTTTTTAAGTAAAAGAAGCCAGATCCAAAATGTGCATTCTAGAAATTATGATATTCTTTAAAAAGCAAAATGATGGGTGTAGAAAATAGGTCAATCATCATCAATGTTTGGAGTAAAAAGTAATGATTAATACAAAGAGCCACACAAGATATTTGTTATAGGACAAGGGTTGTCTATAAACTGCTGTCTGTATAGCACAGGATTGTCAACACAAGTCATTAAATATTTTTCAAAATTATTATGGTAGTACCAATGACTCTATATTTTGAAAGATTTATACCTAAGTACCTCAGAGTTTTGTTGTTGTTACTATTGGAAATAATGATTCTATTTCAAATTTTAGTTTTTCATTGCTGGTATATAGGAAATAAATGGACATTTGTTTATTGATCTTATGTCCTGATATCTTGTTATGCTTGTTTATTAGTTCTGGTAGTGCTTTGTAGATTCTTTGGGATTTTTCACATAAACAATCATGCCACCTGAAAATAAAGATAGATTTATTTAGTTTTAAAATATAAAGACATTTTAATAATTTATTTTTAACTCATATTATTGCAGGAGTATGATATAGAATAGAAGTGAAAATAGAGGACATCCTGTTTCCAGCCATAGGGGTAAAGTGTCCACTCTCTCACAATTATATATGGATGTCAGGAGTTTGTTTCTTTTTAGTCGATGTTCTTGATCATTTTGAGAAAGTTTCTCTCTATTTCTAATTTGCTGAGATTTTACGTAATGAGTATTGGATTATGCAATGCAATGCTTTTTGTATGTCAATTTATATGATAATTTTATATTTACTTAAAAGTTTCATTTGGAAGACTACATTGATTTTGGAATGTCTAATCTATCTTGCATATCTAGTATATATCTCATTTGGTCATCTTTCATAATTCCTTCTATAGCTAGATTTGACTTCACTATTTTATTGAAGCTTTTTCTGTCTGGGTTCATGAGAGATATTCATATGGAATTTTCCTTTCTTATAATATTTTTATTATTTATAGTATTGGCATAATATTGGCCCATAAACCTTGCAAAAATTTCCCTCTGATTCTATTTTCTGGAAAGAATTGTGAAGAATTGCTAATGGGTCTCTGTAAAGGTTTAGTAACACTAAACAGTGAAGCCACCTTATGCTTGGTACTTACTTTTTGGAGGGTTTTAAATTATTTTTTCAATTTCCTTAATTCATTTATATAGTACAATTCAGGTTACCTGCTTTTCATTGTGTAAATTTCAGTAGTTTGAATCTCTGTATAATCTATGTTATCAAATGTGTGGGAATAGAGTTTTTCACATTTCTTTTTTATCTTTTAATGTGCCTGGAATCAGTGTTATCAATAGTGATGATATCACATTTATTTCACTTGTGCCTCACCCACTCTGTTTTCACTAGTTAACCTGGCTAGAGATTTAATAACTTTATAGAACTTTTCAATGAACCAACTTTTGATATTGTTGATTTTTTCTATTGTTTCACTGTTTTCAGTTCCATCAATTACTGCTTTAATTCTATTACTGTTTTCTGCTTGCCTTATGCTTAAATTGTATTTTTTCTCTTTCCTAAGATGGAGGCTTTCTTTTCTTCTAATACATGCATTTAAATCTATAAATGTTTTCTTAACCACTATCTTCACTGCATCCAAATTTGTTTCGATAAGTTATGTTTTCAATGTTATATTTTCTTAAAATTTTAAAAACTTCTTTGAGACTCTTCGCTTACCCACAGTGTATATAGAAGTGTGATGATTAGTTTACTGGTATCTGGGAATTTTCCTAATTTTTCTTTATTGATTTTCCGTTGAATTGTATTGTCTTCCGATAACATATTGTGCTTAATTTCTAGTCTTAAAATTAGTTAAGGTGTACTTTATGGCTCAAAATATAGTGTATATCAGTGGATGCTCCATGTGAGTATGAGCAAAATGCATAATCTAATTTCATTGGATGAATTATTTTATAAATTTCAATTAGATTAATCAGACTGATAGTCTTATTCAGGTCAAGTGCCTCTTTGCTGATTTTCAGATTGCTTTATCTATCAACTAGTAAAATAAGGATGTTTAACTCCTCAAATACAGATTTATCTTTTTGCAGTTTTATTAGTTTTTATCTTACATATTTTGACACTTGAATGTTAGGTGGTGTGACGGTTAATACTGTCAACTTGATTGGATTGAAGGATACAAAGTATTGATCCTGAATGTGTCTGTGCGGGATTTGCCAAAGGAGATTAATATTTGAGTCAAGTAGCTGGGAAAGACAGACCCACACTTAATCTGGGTGGGCACCATCTAATCAGCTGCCACTGTGGCTAAAATATAAAGCAGGCAGAAAAACGTGAAAAGACTAGAATGGCCTAGCCCCCTAGCCTACAGCTTGCTCCCATGCTGGATGCTTCCTGCACTCAAACATCAGACTCCAGACTCCAAGTTCTTCAGTTTTGGCACTCAGACTAGCTTTCTTTGCTCCTCAGCTTGCAGATGGCCTATTGTGGGACCTTGTCGTTGTGTGAGTTAATATTTAATAACCTCCCCTTTATATATATATATAAAATATATATTAAATGTATATATTATATATTAGTATAATTATATAATATCAATTAGATTGTTAATATTATACAATTATACTATATTATATATTTAATATATTATATATATTTAATAATATGAATAATAGTATATAATTATATAATATATAATATATATTAATATAGATTTTATTAAGATATATATCTTAATAAACTCCCCTTTATATATATATCCTATTAGTTCTGTCCCTCTAGAGAACCCTGACAAATAGAGGTGCATATACAGTAAGAATTACATTTTTTTGATAATTAACTACTGTAACATAATGTAATGCTCATGCTCACCTTCATCCTTACACTCTTCCTTGTTTTTGTTTGTTGCTTTTGGGGGAACAGGGTCTCACTCTGTCACCCAGGTTCGAGTGCAGTGGCACAATCATGGCTCATTGGAGCTGCAACCTCCTAGGCTTATGTGATCCTTTCACCTACCACCTCAGCCTCCCTAGTAGCTGGGACTAGAGGCCTGTACCCTCATGCCAGCTAATTTCTGTATTTTTTGTAGAGATGGGGTTTTACCATGTTGCCCAGGCTGATCTTGAACTCCTAAGCTCAAGCTGTCTACCTACCTGCCTCAGCCTCCCAAAATGCTGGGATCACAGGTGTGAGTGAGTCACTGTGTCCAGTCATCTTCCTTATTTTGATGTGTGCTTCGTCTGAAATTTAATATAGCTATTTCAGCTTTTTATAATTAGCATTTTCATAGGATAACTTTATCCATCCCTTTACTTTTGAGTTGTCTGAATCTTTATATGTAAAGCGTGTTTCTTTATGCAACATAATATCATGTTTTGTTATTTTTTTCTTTTTCTTTTTGTATATCTTCACAGGGTGCTATATAATGTTTTGACATATGTAGAAAAATTAAATCAAGCTAATTAACGTATCCATCACTTCAACTACTTATATTTTGTGGTGATGTATTAGTTTGCTTTCATGCTGCTATGAAGAAATACCCACTACTTACTGGGTAATTTATAAAGAAAAGATGCTTAATTGATGAACAGTTCCACATGGCTGGGGAGGCCTCAGGAAACTTACAGTCATGGCAGAAGGCACCTCTTCACAGAGCAGCAGTAGAGAGAATGAGTGCCAAGCCAAGGGGGAAGCCCCTTATAAAACTATCAGATCTCTTGAGAAATCACTCAGTATCATGAGAACAGCTTGAGGAAAAAAAAAATGCCCCCATGTTTCAATAATCTCCACTTGGTCCGGCCCTCGACATGTGGGGATTATTACAACTGAAGGTGAGATTTGCGTGTGGGCACAGAGTCAAATGGTATCAGGTGTGAATGTATAAAATCTATGCTTTTAGCAAATTAAACACATTCCTCCTGTCAAACTTTAAATTTATACCCTTTTTTCAACACCTCACTTTTTCCCCATCTCCTACCAATACCATACCTCCCACCAATACCAACCACTATGTAGTTCATGCAAGTAACAAAATTATAGCTGACCCCATAAATTTATACAAATATAAAATAAAGAAGTGGTATAAGTGCACAAATTAAAAGTTTTTAGAATGTGTATAATACCTGCATGATCACGCTTATTTCAACATTATTCACAATTGCCAAGTTACGGAGGTGACATAAGTGTCCATCAATGGATGTATGGATAAAGGAAATGTGTTATGTACAAACAATGCAATACTTAACACCTATAAAAAAGGAAATTATGTTATTTTTGACAACATAGATTAACCTGCAGGATATTTTGTTAAGTAAAATAATCCAGGGAACAGAAAGACAAATTCTGCATAATCTCACTTATACAGAAAATCTAAAAGATTAAAAGATTGAAGCAGAGAGTAGAATATTGCTTTACACGTGCTCTGGGTATAACAGGGTATTTATAATATGGCATAACCTTATAGCACCTCCCTCCTATCACTGTGCTATTGCTGTCATTCATTTCACTTATAAACTATACTTGTTAATACAGTGCTATTCATCTTTTATTAAAGTCTTATATCAATTGAGTAAAAAAATCTTTTAAAAGCATTTTACTTTCATCTACTCTTTTCTGATGCTTATTCTTTTTTAATTTAGATCCAGCTTACTGATTCTTCTTGAAATGCATCTTTTAACATTTCCTTCAAGGCAAGTCCCCAGGAAATGAACTTCTTCAGTTTTGGATGATTTAGGGAAATCGTTCTTTCCTCTTTTACTTTTGTAAGATAATTTAGCTAGCTATACAATTCTAGTTTGCTGTTTGTTTTTTCAACACGTGCTGTATTTAAGTATATCTTCCTCTTACTTCCATAGTTTCTGATGAGAGGTTCACTGTACTTCTCATCCTTGCTCCACTATAAATAGGTTGTGCTTTTCTTCTGACTTCTTTTTCAAAATATTTGGTTGGTCTTTGGTTTTATGCAATTTGAATAAAATGTACTTTTTCCATGACAGCCATTAACATATTGATCATAGTAACTTAATTTCCTTAGAATAATTTGAGCATAACTGAGTATGGCTGTAATGATTACGCTGTATCTTAATAGTACATACTTTTATTTTTAATAGATCATATTTTTGGAAGCTAGATATGTTATATCAGGTAATAGGAAAAGAGAGGAGTAGATCTTTAGTATAAATATTTATGAAAATCTCACTGAGATTTTGGCTGTGCTTTATGTTTAATGAAGTAAAAGATATGAAATGCTTCAAATTCCTCCATTATTTTTCTCCCTATTTTCTTTGTGTTACTTATGTGCTCCTCCTAACACTATTTTAGTCTCTGTGGTAAAATACTATTATTACACTAAAGTCTTCTTGATGAGGTTGTAAAGTTTAGGAGAGATAGTGTATCCCATCACTTTATGACTAAATTTCAGTTTTGTACTGTGCCTGGATTTTGTAGTTGTGACATTCACAAGAGTTTCTTCAATGGTCTATTTTCTCCCCCCTCCTTATTACTTTTTTTCCAGATTGCAGCATTCACAGTCCTTTTTTTTGAAGATCTGAGTTGAGTATGTTCATTTATTTCCTTAGTCACAACTGGAAGGTAGGATGTGGCCAGAATGGGGATCAATTTCTTTCCTTCTTTGGTTGAAATTTCAGAATTGCACTCTAGTAATCTCCATTCCCTTGGAGAATACACTTTGTTAAGGAGAAGACTCTGTGAATGTTTCACAATGATTATTCTTCTCCTTCCACTGCCAAGACATGGAGGGTTCCTTTTTTTTTTCTTTTTCCTCAGATCCTGACCATGAAAACCTAGTGATATTCCTGCAAGGAAAACTCCATGAGAATGGAAATATAAGCCTCATTTAAATTTGTGGCCCCAGGATTTTTTGCTCCCAGAAATCCCCAAGAAATCTCACAAAATTACCATTTTAGAGTGTTTCCTAGTTTATGGTTCCGGTATCTTCTCCTTCAGTTGAGCACATCTAGATAGCTACACCTCTCTGGATGCACTTGTCTCTCTAGATTTTAGGGTGGTGTTTTCCTAAATCCTGTTCTCTGTTATGTCCAAGAAAAGTTGTTGATTTTCAGTTTTCTTTATTTTCCCTTTTTTGTGGTAATTGGGATAACAATTACCAAGTCCTATACATGTTGAATTTAATGACAAATGTCTCTATTTGCTTTTAGCAAACTAAATATAATTGTAAAAAATTAAACTGAAAAAAAAATCCAGCTGAATCAACTTATTTGAAGAGAAAACTGCATATTTTTGATCCAACTAGCTCCATTTTAAGCTTTTATTGTTTTGAAGCTACTATCCACACTTTTTATGAAAAAAATTTTAGAAAACTCAGTGTACTACCAGAAAGTACTTGCTGTTCAACTGCAAGAAATGAAGTTCGCTGATGACCTCCAGCTGTTACAGCCTTCAGAACTAACTCACCCTTTAAGCTAAGGTCAATCTCTTCTCAGATGCAGTCTCCTCCAGGCAATGCAGGGGCAGGGTGCAGATATTCTCGCTTTGTCACTTATGCTCAAATTGGAACTGTCCTCTAAATGGTAATCTTAGCTTTGGATCTCCCTACTGAGTTAGCCAGACTTTGACATACCTACATCAAAGTTTAAGGCTTTCTCTGCTCACTCCTGCTACCTTCCACCATTTTTTTTTTCACAGATATCTGACTGATCTCCCTTCTCCTCTGCTACAGCACCCCATTAAAGCCATCTTCCTGGGTAATACTCATTGTCTCAGTGATTGACTTTCTGTGTGGTGAGCAGCAGGACCTAGGCTGGACCTAGTGTTTTGGTAACAATTCTGATGAGCACCAAAGTTTAAAAAACATTGAACTATGGTGCCAGTCAGGAGAGGGCAGAAAGTGATTGGAAAGTTACTAAATATTAGAGGAAATTCAAAATTTTTGTATTAGGAAATTGACGGAGTTCTTATTTGGTAAACTCCATTTCTCATTTGAGCTAATAAATAAGAAGAGTGAGAGGAGTAATGAGAATACTGGAGAATTAAGAAAACTTTTAAGTAATCTTCAGACAGAAAGAAACCGTGTTCAGAACACTTGCTTGAGAACAATTGTGTCTGTGACAGATTACATAGATATTTTCTTCTTCTGAAATTCTACATTTTATTGATACAGTGACATAATAATATTTTCTAGATTTTTACTTTCTATATAATGCTCTTAATGTTAATATGCTCTTAGTTCTGCTGGTATATTTTAGGTCTTTATGTTTAGCTGAATTATGGCAAGGGCTATTGCCTTCTACTATTTTGCTTCTTTAAGTTTTCCTAGAATGAGGTTTCAAAACAGTCCATAAATGTTTAGAAACGAATAATTTGATTAATACATGACTAAATGCTGTGGAGACCCAAGCAGAAAATAAAAACAAGTTGAAGGCTTAAAAATATAATGGACTGTGCTTCCTATTATCTTGGCACATTTGAAAAGTTAATAACAGTATTATGAAGTCAAGGTGAATCTAAAAATCTCTCTTAGAGAGGTTGTGAAAGTAACAAAAACTATTGTTTTCTGAATTATTGCTGGGCATATTCAGCTGCAGTACTGGAATCTATGTGCTGTCTGCCTGCTGTAACTTGTCACAAAGCAAGCAACCATTTGTGCTTTGAAATTTCCTTCATTCACAGAGCAATTCCTGGACATAATGTGCTATATGCATTTTTTAATCCTGCAATTTACTTATCCTATCTCATGTTGTCCAATAAAAATGAAGAGGGAGCAAGTCCATGGAAAATGCTAGTACTTCTTTATTGCTCATGTATTGAAAGATTAAAAATTTGTGATGAATACAAGAAGGTCTCCATAGCAACACATGTAGTTAGACAACGTTCTAGATGATTATCAGTGAGAGAAGTAATATCAACCGATTAAAAATGAATGGCACTGATTTCCATTGAGACGAGCCTGACAAATGGAGTGACAGGGCTCAAGGACAAATGAATATCAAGGAAGATTGACCTGTCTCACTGAGTCATGTTCAAGCTGTTCTACAGCCTTATATAAATGTGAGAGAATCTCTGCTCATTCTTAAAGTGCAAACCTTGCCCAGCCTCAGAACCCCACTGTGGATGTTGGCACAAATATTATGAATATTATGAACCATGTGAAAATTCAAAAGCACTCTATTAACCACAAATGATCTTGAATATATTTCAGTTTATTAAAGAAACAGAAAGGAAGGCTCAATACAGGTATAAATAGTAATCGTTGTTTTAAGTTCTTGAAAAACTGTCAAAAATTTGGAGTTACTGATAAAAATGGTAGGAAATATGTACTGTAACCATTTGAGACATCTCGACTACAACATAAAATTCATACTATAGAGTAAAATGCCCCATTATTAAAATTAGTCTCGTTCGTGTTTATCATTTCTTAAATGCTTTTAAAATCTTACTTTTCGCGTTTCAAGGGTGGAGCCAAAATGTCAGGTTAGTTCTATAGTGAAAACATTAATTATAGCTTAAAAACTTATACTAAAGTTTTAAAAAATTTACACGCAGAATGATTCAACTTCTACAAGTAATAACTTTTATCATTTTGTAAGTAGAATGGACTATAATGTGTACTGAGTACACTACCATTGATCTTGTATACTGTGATTGTTTCAGTGTATAGATTTTATAAACCACATCATTATTTAATTTCAATATTATCACTAGTTAAAATGCTAGTTTAATCTATTAGTTTTTTAGGGCTGCTGTAACAAATTACCACACACTTGGCACTTAAAACAACAGAAATTTATTTTTTTCACAATCCGGAGGCCACGACTCCAAAAGCAAGGCATAGATGGGGCTGCAACTCCTCTTGAATCTCTCAGTTTCTGGTGCCTGTTCTCATTCATTGTTTTATGGCTGCATCAATAAAATCTTGACCATCTTTACCTTGTGCTCTCCTCTGCTGTGTCTGTTTAATAATTCTCTGTCTCACTCTTTGAGAACACTTATAATTGAATTTAGCCCACCTGGATAATCCAGGACCAGCTCCTTCATTCAATTACTTAATCACATACTTTGCCATAAAAATTAATATTCACACTGTACACATATCTTTTTGGGGGCCACGATGAAGCCTCCAATAGTCTCACATTTCAATTAAAACATAAGGTTTAATCAATTATGTTCTTTGAAAAAATTGTTTTAACTGTAATTTATGATCAAATGAATTTGTAAAACATAAAGATTGTATCACTATGACCTATAAAAGAACCAAAGATATTTTCCAATCTGAACAAAAAACAATAGTGCTTAGAAATTCTTTTTCTTAATAACTGTAGAAAAAAAATTACTCTCTATGACTTATTTCATGACACAGTTTATTTGGTTCAAAAGCATTTTTATTATCAAATTATGCTTTAAATAGTATAGCCTCAACAATGAAGCAGAAAGTCAAGTCCAGTAATGCATACATATATTTATGTCTAAAAAGTAATGAAGCATCTTTGGTGATAGGCAAAAATCTAACCTTTTGTTTGTTTGTTTGTTGAGACAGGGTCTCATTCTGTCTTCCAACACTAGAGTGCAGTGGTGCCATTTCAGCTGACTGCAGCCTGGTCTTCCTGGTCTCTAGCAATCCTCCCATCTCAGCTTTCTGCGTAGTTGGGATCACAGATATGTGCCACCACACTAACTTTTTTTTTTTTGGTAGAGATAATGTCTCACTATGTTGCCCAGGCTGATCCTGAAATCCTGAACTCAAGCCATCTTCCTGCCTCAGCCTCTGAAAATGCTGAGATTACTTGCATGAGCTACCATGCTTGGCAAAATCTAACTTTTAAGAAACTTCCAAAAACATGCTTTTAAAAAAAATCAGTTATAAAACTATTGAGGATATTTAGAGATCTTTCATAGCTATTTACTGAATTTCAACTAAGTATTATTTTGAGTGTTCTACGATACCTTGTGTAATATAATTGTAATTTTTTATTGTTTCCATTGACCTACAGCTTCTCATTGTAAATAAAATAAAGTCACTGTGAATAATATACTTCTCTTTTGTCAGAATGTAAAACTTTAATCCATTTGCTTCATGTATCTAAAATTTATTTTTGGTTTGATTACAGCTAGAGATTTACTTACTCTTCTAACAATTATTAATTATATATACTTAATGTATTTGTTGATATATTTAACAATTTAAGTAGTCACCATTAATTTACCCTCATTAGAATTTATTTTTTAAAATTAAATAAAAAGTGACAAAACTAATTTTGTTCATCTCAGTTATGTTACTTTATATGTGATGAATTAATTTGTATTGAAAGTATAGTTGGGTTTACAGGTAGTTAGTAAACAATTCTTAAAAATGCTGTGGAAGTTTATAGTAACTATGTTATAAACATTAATATTTCCACATTTAAATTTGAATGTGAAACAGTGGTTACCTAGAAAAACATAAACATTTCTTTGAAGAAAATCAGAAAATCTTGAAAGACAAGACAATAAACTGCTGTAGAATTTTCAACCTGCAAAAGTTATACATATATATATATGTATACTATTTGCTTCCTAGCTTCCTTTGCCACTTCAAAAGTCCCAGAGACTGATGTTTTAAAGTCGACAAGAGCATGTCAAGAAATAAGAACAGAGCTTATTTTGTACTGAGGCAACAGAAATATCATATTGTAAACATGTTTATTAGCCTTGGCTTAGACAGCAGACAGCCTACTGCTGTGTTAATAACCAACCTGAAGAGGACAAAATGAAAATGTAATTATGTGACATCAAAAGCTTATTGATTTGTCAAAATGCAATCTTTCAAGCATTTTTTTTACTATTATTCTGCCAGAATTCTCTCTCATTAACCTCTTCATATTTTAACACCAGGAGTATCACCATTTATGAAAAATAAATGTAACTGAGATAATTTCAGTTTATCAAAGGATGTTAATTTAAAGGTTTTCTAGGAAGAAAAATATTAAAAATTATAAAAAAGAGTATGGACACTAGTTTTATGAAAGTTGTATTTTAAAGTTATTCATGCTTGAAGGAGTGGCAATGGATATATATTTCATATTTTATTTGGTTAAAGGATTCCAGGTATATATATAATACTTGCCATAACTAGGGAAAAGAAGGCCATGACCATATAGTCAATTTAAAAACTTAAAATTATAAATGATATTATTATGTTTAGGTACAATAAAAGGTTTACCTTTGGTTTTGGAGTTATTTTAGAAATGTTCTTAAAGTCTTAATTCTTAAATTGAAGGTAATACTCCAAATATATATATATATATATAGAGACAGAGAGAGAGAGAGACAGAGAGAGAGAGAGAGAGAGAGACAGAGACACACAGAGAGAGAGAGATTAAGAATAAATTGTTATATTAATTAACTTTTCAGTTACTTAACGACTTATTTTACAGAATTAAGTTAGTTTAAACTTTTGGAGAGAAGTGTTATATTTAAAAACATTCACATAGAGCAATATTAATTTGATAAAATATGATAATAGCAAAAAATCAGGTATTATAGTTAACTTATATTGATATAAATACCCACCTAGTTTCTCAAATGCATATTCTTATATCTATGTCTTCCAGCTTGTATACACACACACACACACACACACACACACACAAGTTTACACAAAGAAAACATAAAATAGGAAGGAAAATTAAATCTCTTCTAAGCCCAAAAATGTAGAAAACTATGAGAATGCATCAATGAAGCTATGATAAATGTCTACATTAAATATCAAATATTCATTGAATGGAACATTTAATGTCACTAAGCTTTTATCCAGCAATATATATAAAAATATTTGTTCTATATCCCAATGTGTGTATATGCATTATATATTGATATATGGATATGTCCCTGGATTTAAATACATAGCTGCAATATATTTACTATATATTTTTTCTTTTTGACACATATTATAAGGTTATTCAACCTTTCAGTGAGAATAGATTATACCAGATTTTTCTAAAGCAAAGTGACTTGTATTAGAAATAATTAAGCTCCATTAAACTCCATTGTTTTTCTTATTTTCCCTTTTACTCTCATTATCATAGACTTGTCATTAGTACAAAAACCTTTTTATTGAAATATTGCAAAATAAGTTTTACATTATTTACAATATGCAGATAGAAGAGTATTTCTTCGTCAAGACGCTAGCTACAGAACTTGTATAATCAAATTTGAAATTCTTGGTCTTACGTGTTCTACATAGATGTATAATTTTTATAGTGAAATTTGACTAAGAGAAGTACTAGGATAGCCATGCCAAAAAGAGGGAAAACTGATCACTATCTTGCCCACAATTAACCCAAATAATTATTATAATAACTTTGATAGTAAACACTATTTTTTAATGAATGCTACTTACTAAACAGCATTCCAACTATCTTTTATATTATTAGTTCCTTTTATTCTTATATCAATTTTATGAAATAGGTATTAATGTTTTGTTTTTATAGATAAAATTCTGAGAATTTATAGAAAGTACAATTAGTACAACTAATGAAAACACTATTCAACTCCAGTTTCATATTTATTCCCTTAAAAATTATCTACTTCCTTTTATATTAATTTTTTGAAAGAACCCAATTTAATTTAATTTTTCATATAGACCCTTCAGAAAGTAGTATGAAGTGGATGTTCGACAACCCCGTCTCTACTAAAAATACAAAAATTAACTGGGCATGGTGGCACGTGCCTGTAATCCCAGCTACTTGGAAGACTGAGGCAGGAGAATCGCTTGAACCCAGGAAGCAGAGGTTGCAGTAAGCTGAGATCGTGCCACTGCACTCCAGCCTTGGCGACAAGAGTGAAACTCCATCTCAAAAAAAAAGTCAGAAAATACATTCTGTACTCTCACATCTATCAATAAGTATATTAAATGAAGGAAGTCATTGAACCTTTTAAATATATTTTCTCTGCAAATTGGTTGGCTAGTCAAGGTAATCTCTGTAGATGTTTTGGCTTTTAGTATTTTTTACTAAAAAAAGAAAGGTAAATAATATCATACATCATACTGATGACTAATTTCTTAAATGTGATTTTTCAACATATTATCTATTGGTATTCCTATTATAGAAACTTAAATTATTTTTTTATTTCTGCCAACTTTAGAATCTTCTAGTTCTTTCACTTGTATATTGATAATTTAGCTGAAATGATCTTTTGTTCCTGTACATTTCATCAACGTTACTGTAAATCCATTAGCTATATTTATTTTATTGTATTTTATTTTCGATACAGGGTCTTGCTGTGTTGCCTAGGTTGGAGTGCAAGGGTGCAATCACAACTTACTGCAGCATTGATCTCCCAGACTCGAGCAATCTTCCAACCTCCTAAGTAGCTGGGACTACAGGTGCATACCACCATACCAGGCCAATTTTTAAAACAATATTTTGTAAGGAGGAGATCTCACTATGTTGTCCAAGCTGGTCTTGAAATCCTGAGCTCAAGGAATTCTCCCAACTCAGCCTGCCAAAGGTATTGGGATGACAGGCATGAGCCACCACACCTGGCTAATGTTATTTTTAAATCTTAATTTAACTTCTATACTTCTTTCTTATATTGGCCATTTATCAAAGATACATCTATATTCAAGACAAGAAGAAGAGAAGGTTAGTGAAAGAGGGAAAAATATCTTCCTATTTTTTTTCTATTTTGCACATCAGTAAAAACAGGAAAACAGCCACAGAGCAGGGAGAGGCCACGCTAGCAAAGAGCACCTTGCCTTAAATTAAGACGACTGTTTCCATGAGCAAAAATGCACAGTTTTACCATCAATACTTACTCATTCTCACTGGTTTAATGGCATAAATGTGTATAAAACTGAAGATATGACAAAGAAATTAAGCTGAAAATATGTGCTAATCATTGTTTGTGAGTGTGCACGTGTTCTTTATAAGAGATCTGTACATTTAAAAGTTCTGTTCTCCTGTTCCTAACATTTTCTCTGAGAGCTCAGAGATAACTAATAGTACTGATTTAAGTCGGGTGTTATAAATTAACAGCACTGCACCTCACCCACAAGTGACTCATTAGTAGGAACATATGATCATGCAATCCTATTGACATATACTATTACAGTTTCCATTAATGAAGAAAGAATATATGAAATGTGGGAATTAAGAGTTGAGATTCATGTATTCACAGTAGAAAACATAAGTTTCTAGTGTTTCTTAAGCGAGCTGTTGATATGATGTTGGCTAGATAATACTACCTTCAGGTTTCACTGTCACTAGGTTTATAATTTTAAGGTTATGTCCTTTTTATGTCCATGAAAACTTTTTACATTATGGGTTTTGGGCTATAACAGAATTCTATATCCAGAGATATGGCTACCACATGTCCTATTTTTAGAAAGTAAGGAGTTTTTCATTATTTCACCCCAGATTATTTAAGATATAATTATATCTTTTTTATTTAGAAAGAGAATTTGATTCATCAAGCCACCTAAAAGAAAACGAGAACATGAAATAAACACATATGAAAGGTATTATGTCTCTCTTAACCTCAGTCTCCTCGAAAGCAGAACCTAAGTCAAAACCCTGGACCAGTGATGATTTAGAAAATGATCTCTGAAAGCAAGAAAGTGAAGCCAAAGGAGTTGACTGAGGTAAGAAGAAAATCAATATAAGAAGCATTACCAAGGTGACTGCTGCTAAGGCTGATTGGTAACCTTGCTCATAGACTCCTAGAGGCTTCATTTTATGGTTTTGTGCAAAAAAGATTAAAGAAAATAGGCTGTATTTTTAAGGAGAGACCTAAGCTTCAAGGCAGTTCTTAAGCTTCACATTAACTTTCTAGAGTTGGAAAATCTCTAAATAAAATACATTCATAAGTCCTTTTTCAAGTAGTAGAGTATTGGAGTTTTTCCACTGACTTTAAGACTTGGAATTTGGAGAAAGAAAATAGGTCAACAGTGTTTTTGGAATGAAAATATTTGTGGGTGGTCTCCTGTAACCAAAGACGAGGAAAGAGAGGATTCTAAGCTTTGTGCCCCAAAAGTCTACATTCCTGAAAGTCACATTCTAAATGCCTAAGCCTTAAACTCCTGAGAGAGACATTAAAAGTGGATTTGCAGAGTAACCTGTGAAAATCATATTAGGCATAAATGGGAGGTTTTCATTTGGTAATGTGTGTTTGCTACCAATATAAGTCTGACACCAAAAGAGTTTGATCAGAGCATCAGTAGAATCACCATGGCTTCCCTCTGACTCCAGAAAGCTTAAATGTCAACATTTGAACATGGGGCCATACAAGCAATTCAAAGACTAAAAAATACATGAATGCTATTCCAGAATATTCTGCTCCCTGACAAAAGTGGGAAGTGTTTATCCATAAGATGCCATCCCCGATTACTCAAGGTATGCCGTGTTGCCTCTTCTACCTTTTCTAGGTGTGAATTTGTGACTGCCTCATGCTTTATCACAGTTATCATCCTTCATGAATCAGAGATTTCCCAGTGGAGGAAATGGAAGATCCATAGCAAAATTTGCATCAGGAGGCTGACCTTGCACCTAACAAGAATAATCACAGCCTGCTTAAAAGTGGTTGCAGATAAAACAACTTGAGGTGGAGTTGGGACCAAGAGAACTTGTCATGGCATGCAACTATTGACCTGTAACACCTGCAGTACTGCTCCATGCAGTGTTAACTAAAGAACTAACTGATATGAGTTGCTTTGATCACAAAGTACAATTTTTATAAAAGTACTACTTAGGTGAAATCTACTAAATTAAAGTATAAAGTAATTTTTATTTTTCAACATCTTGAATCTACTATTTTAGAATTTCTAGGATGTTATAAAAGCAAGAAGAACCATATCAACTGAGGATTTAGAAACAAAGTGACAAGGGAACCTGGAGGAAACATATTTTCAGCTGGAGATTGAACACATGACCACCAGGAAAATTGTTACAACCTGGAAGTACGTTTGAAATAAATTTGAGCTTCCTCAAATTTATTTGAGGAAAGCAGGGTTAGGAAAGCAGGGTTAGGAAAGAGGGTTAGGAAAGCAGGAATTTTTGTGAGGAAAAGGAAAATTATGAAGACATAGAAGATTGTTTTCTGACCAAAAACGATGGTTTATTTATAGTTTAGATGTTCTGTAATCAAAACCAAATCATCTATGAAATAATTTGAACTTTGATATATTTTTTGTTATCTGGGGAAAATAGTTTGCTGTTTTGAAAAATTCACACACTTAATTGACAGACTTCTCAAAACAGTTATTTTTAGTAAAACAGTACATACTCTTTAGCTGTTTATAGTGGAAATAACTATAAGGCTTGTATTAAAAAACTAGAAAGAGTAAAATTTAATTAACCTAACAAATGAACACAGAAGAAACAGGATGCATCCACAGGTGGTAAATCATTTCAACTGTGAGTGAAATGGGAAAGCAAAAGTAATAGCCAGCTGTTCAGAGCAGTGCAAATTGTACACAGCAAACCTGAATTGAAAATCCAAGCTATGGCTTAATGTAATTCCTTCAAGGCAACAGATGCTCATAGAGGTAGAGAGGAGGAGGGCAATTTATTGTAGAAAATTACATTTTTATTATGATCTGTGATCTAGATATTAAATGGAAGATCTCTCATAGTCGGTAGTGCAATATTGGAAACACAATTTAGTTCTACTAGCATAGAAAATTAAGATTCAGTATTCAGTATTAAGCTTCAGTATTCAGTAATACTTAGTATAACCATCTGGAATGAGACCCTGTTAGTATACCATTCACTCTTAAGCAGATGCTAGACAAACTGTGTGGAGTATAAAAAATGAAATAATTAAAGGTCTTTCTCAAAATAAAATATTTTTTCATTGTTTACGGAGAGTAGAAAAAGAAAAAGATTCGATATTTATTTAATAACTGACAAAAATGATGAACAAATCAATAGAAAAATATAGACATAATTTTTTTCTTAATAAACACATAATATGAACCATAGTAAATAATAATCACCCACAATATTAAAGCAACCAGGAGATTCCATTAATGAAAATATTATACATGTGAACATTAATGAAATGGCAGGAAAAAAGACACTAATTATCTCCACCAAAATAATCACATATTGGTGTTTCCATAATTTTAGTAGTTATAATTGTGTTTAATTAGGATTTTTCATCACATGAAAAATTATTCCTGAATGTGAGGAATTTCCAAAACATTTTTTTAAAAAACTAATTTGAGGCCGGACACAGTGGCTCATACCTGTAATTCCAGCATCTTGGGAGGCTGAAGTGGGTGGATCATTTGAGGTCAAGAGTTCAAGACCAGGCTGGCCAACATGGTGAAACCCTGTTTCTACTAAAAATACAAAAATTAGCCATGATGGCATGCACACCTGTAGTCCCAGCTGCTCGGGAGGCTGAGGCAGGAGAATCACTTGAACCGGGGAAGTGGAGGTTGCTGTGAGCCGACATCAAGCCACTGCACTCAAGCCTGGGAGACAGAGCAAGATACCATCTCAAAAACGAAAAAAAAACTAATTTGTTTAAGAATTATAGTATATGCACTACATATCTGAGAGAGGATTTAAATATTTTACCACTTCTTTTAAAATGAGGAAATCCTGCAACTTTAAGCTGTCTTTGATATTTTCATTAGCATATGTGTTACAGTCACATAAATTATGAACCAAGAACACAATGTTATTATTTTGTTTTAAAGCCATGAGTATTTTTTAAAACTCAAGAGTGAAAATAAAGTGTTTCCTATTTTACTCATATTCATATATACAATGTCCTTTCTTCTGTCTTAAAAAAAATTCTTTTTTTTATGTCATGGCAGCTAATATTTTTATGTCATGGCAGCTAATACGTTTTAAAAAGTGATATTTAGCATTTTTTGTAATGCATGTTCTTTGGTAAAAGAAATATTTGTTAATGTTACTTCATTAGAAACATCTTTATATAGCTTTCATTCTTGTAGTACTCTGTATTTTTGTTAGATATAGAATACCAGGTTGACATCTATTCTTAGCAATTGAAAACTAGTTTTCCACTGCCCATAATTTCTGAATACTCAATCAAGTTTCCTTACTTGCAATATGTCATTTTTCCTCTTATTTATGTCAACTCGTTCACTGGTTTTCAGCTATTTGGCTGTAATATACCCATGTGAGTTTTGTTGGTTTGTTTATATTCCATCTTGTTTTGTGAGCTCTTGAATTTCCACATTTATGTAAATATGTTTATTTTCAACAAGCAGGTATTATACTCCCATTCTTCAAAGTACTCTCTTCTTTCCATAAGGACTATAATTACACATATGTTTGAACTTTTAATACTGTCACACATATCTCTGAGTTACTTCTTTCAATAATTTTCTTCTGTTTTTCAAATTAGATAATTTCTATTGGTCCATCTTGAAGCTTGATGTTTCTTTCCTTTCCATTGTCATTTTGCTCATAAGTTTAAATAGTGAATTTTTTTAGATACTGCATTTTTCACATCTAGAATTTAAATTTTGTTTACGAGTATATTTCTGCAGAGAATGTTTACCTTTTTACTCATTATAAATTTTCTCTACATTCTTGAACAAAGGTGTAATAACTGCTTTAAAGAGTTTTTTTTTTTTTTGCTTTTTGCAAACTCTAGGTTATTCCAATTTTGGTCTCGTGAATTTTCTTTTCTTGACAATGAGCCATATTTTCTGTTTTGTGGGGATTTTTTGACATTGAGAATAATATGATATACTGTAGAAATGATGCATTCTGCCAAATTTCTCTGAAGAATATTATATTTTTAAGAAGGTAGTTGATTTGGCTGAACTCATACTGTAACTATTTCTTAAGCAACAGAGAGTGGAGTAAATTTCAGTTCAATTCCTTTAACTTTAGCTTACCTGCATGAAACTTGATTATACATATGTGGTTCATGGATCCATAATAAAATGAGCAAGGAGTACAGGTAATATGCAGAAAGTCAATCTCACTTCTTTGACATTTCTCACTTTTCAAAACTCTGGTTGACCCAAACCCTAGCACATGTTTTTTCAGGACAAGATTGCATGTTTTCTGTTAAAACTTTACTTCTTATTGTACAAATTTTGATAAGATCTATAAAAATAAGCTTCAGATATATTTGGGAACTGTCACAGTATTCATCGTACACTGGGAATTATTTGCCTCTTACTCTACAATATATCTCCCAGCCTCTCACCTCAGGCCACATTGGTCTTTTAGGTAATGCAATGTGCAATGCTTCTTACCACAGAGCCTGTGCTTTTGCTATTGCCATTGTCTAGAACCCAGCAGAACTGTATTAGTTTGTTTTCATGATGCTATGAAGAAATACCCAAGACTAGGTACTTTATAAAGAAAAGGGGTTTAATTGACTCACACTTCTACATGGCTGGGAGGCCTCAGAAAACTTACAATCATAATGGAAGGGGAAGCAAACACATCCTTCTTCACACGACAGCAGGAGAGAGAAGTACTGAGCAAAGTGATCAAAAGCCACTTATAAAACCATCAGATCTCATGTGAACTCACTCACTATCACAAGAACAGCATGGAGAAACCTCCCCCATAATCTAATCACCTCCCAGGAGGTCCCTCCTCCAACGCATGGGGATTACAATTTAAGAGGAAATTTGGGTGGGGACACAAAGCCAGAATACATCATTCTGCCCCTGACACCTCCCAAATCTCATCTTTCTCACATTTCAAAACACAGTTATGCCTTCTCAATAGTTCCCCCAAATTTTAATTCATTTCAGCATTAACCCAAAAGTCCAAGTCCAAAGTCTCACCTGAGATAAGGCAAGGCTCTTCCACCTATGTAGCCTGTAATATCAATAACAAAGCGCTCCTTTAACAGCATAATCTAACTCTCACAGACAAGTGAAGATTGTCTACTGGAAGAATTGGGTTTTGCATTCATGATTGATGAGATTGTTGTAAAAAGTAAAAAGAAACAGTTTACTGATGGCACACATATGTGAGTTGCTGATAAGATGCTTTTTGGTTTCCATTATTATGCCATTTGTCTTTAATGCATTGTTTCTTTTTTTTTTTTTTTTTACTTTCTGATCATCTAGCTGTTTGATGACTCTTTGCTGGTATCTTGATTCAAGAACATTTGAAATAATGCAAAACCGAATAATTTTCCATAAGAATTATTGTGATTTGTGCATATATATATTCTTTTTATATTTATTCATTAACACAAATTTCTACCAATAGATAAAATGCATAGTACCCTTGAAACTCCTTTAAAATGGAATTTTATGTAATAAAATATATTGCAGTAAAATTAGATGTCATTTAGTTTTCCATTTCCAAATGATTGTTAGTACTTTTTGCTGTGAATTTGATTAAATATTTTAGAATTAAATGACTTTGAAAGTCATTATGGCTTCCACAATATCTGGATGTCTTTGTGTAACATACATTAGGTTTTTACAGTATAGATCAGGTTTACTCTGAGGAATGAGACTGAGGTGAGTCTTTTTTGCTCAATAACTCACTTGAAGTGATTTCAAAATATCATAATGATATTAAAAGTAAGAAATAAGATATGTAAATAAATAAGACTACATTTATACACCAAATATTCTATAAATCAGCACACTGTTCTTAGAATATATGGAACATATGTAGATTAAAATGTGTTCATCTTCATAAAAAAGTAAGTAAACTACAGCTTCGCACAGCATATTCTTTTTTTGTTTTAATTAATTAATTTATTATTATTATACTTTAAGTTTTAGGGTACATGTACACAATGTGCAGGTTAGTTACATATGTATACATGTGCCATGCTGGTGCGCTGCACCCACTAACTCGTCATCTAGCATTAGGTATATCTCCCAATGCTATCCCTCCACCCTCCCCCCACCCCACAACAGTCCCCAGAGTGTGATGTTCCCCTTCCTGTATCCATGTGCTCTCATTGTTCAATTCCCACCTATGAGTGAGAATATGCAGTGTTTGGTTTTTTGTTCTTGCGATAGTTTACTGAGAATGATGATTTCCAATTTCATCCATGTCTCAACAAAGGACATGAACTCATCATTTTTTATGGCTGCATAGTATTCCATGGTGTATATGTCACACAGCATATTCTATGTAGAAAGCTGAGAATGCAATAATGACAGAAGGGAAATATCTAAGACTTTTACCTCCAAGAATTACCTAGGAACCCTTCGTCCTTAGATCTGTATTTAGCCTTTCATAGGACAACCCCTTTACATTGAATTAAGAATGCAAAATAATTATTAGTAAAAGTCAGCATTTTGTTTAGTGTTTACTACGACACAAGAACTGAGCTTTGAATTCAGAGATAAATAAGAATGTTGTACTTCCAGGGGCTAACAATTTTCCTGGAGATAAAGAAATATGGCAACTGGTATCTGTATCATATGGTAAAACGTATAAGTCAAAGTCCTGTAGAAGCACAGAGGATAAAGTGTTACTGTGTTTGCAACTGCAATTTGAAATACAGAAGAAACAATTATTTAGACCAGTAGTCACAAATTGCAGAAGCATATAGCCTGCATTGCAGGCACCCTAATGAAGCAGATGTGCTAGGTAGAAATATTAGCAGTCTTTTATCAAACCTATTGCATGGTTAATTCCTTGGTACTGCAGGTTTTTAAATATACAGTCATCATTTTAAACTTGAGACAACATACAGAATCGGATAAAATATTTGCAAACTATGCATCTGACAAATGACTGATATCCATTTTCTACAAGAAACTCAAACAACTCAACAACAACAACAAAAAAAAACAAAAAGCATAAACAAATTGACAAAGAGCATGAACAGACATTTCTTAAAAGAAGATATACAAGTGGCCAACAAACATGAAAAAATGCTCAACATTAACATCACTCATTATCAGAGACACACAAATTAAAATCACAATGAGATACCATCTCACATGAGTAAGAACTGCTATTATTAAAAAGACAAAAAGCAACAGATTTTGGCAACAACATAGAAAATAGGGAATGCTTGTACACTGTTGGTGGGAATGTAAATTAGTACAACCTCTATTGAAAACAGTATGGAGATTTCTCAAAGAACTAAAATTAGATCTATTATTCAATCTAGCAATTGTATACCCAATATTGGGTATACACCCAAAGGAAAAGAAATAATTATATCAAAGTGACACCTGCACTGGTATGTTTATTGCAGCACTGATCAAAGTCATGGAATCAAGAGAAATGCCTACCAGTGAATGACTGGACAAAGAAAATGTGAAATATATATATTCCATGATGTGTGTGTGTATATATATATATATATATATATATATATATATATATATAATGGAATACTATGCAGTCATACCAGAGAATGAAATCATGTCATGTCATTTGTAGCAACATGGATGAACCTGACGGCCATTATCCTGAGTGAAATGACTCAGAAACAATAAATGTTCACACTTATAAGTGGAAGCTATATAATAGATACACATGGGCTTAAAGAGGAAAATAATAGCCACTGGGGACTCTATAAGGGGAAATAAGAGAAGGATGAGGGTTGTCCGGGTGTGGTGGCTCACGCTTGTAATCCCAGCACTTTGGGAGGCCAAGGCAGGTGGATCACGAGGTCAGAATATCGAGACCATTCTGGATGACATGGTGAAACCCTGTCTCTACTAAAAATACAAAAAAAAATTAGCCTGGCATGTTGGCAGGTGCCTGTAGTCCCAGCTACTCGGGAGGCTGAGGCAGGAGAATGGCATGAAACTGGAAGGCAGAGCTTGCAGTGAGCCGAGATCACACCACTGCACTCCAGCCTGGGCGACAGAGCAAGACTCTGTCAAAAAAAAAAAAAAAAAAAAAAGAGAAGGATGAGGGTTACAAAATAACTTATTAGGTACAATGTTCCCTGTTAGATGATAGATACATTAGAAGTCCAATCTACACCATTATGCAATATGTCTATGAAGCATACCTGTACACATCCATTTTGAATTTATTTTTAAAAAGGACATAGAGCGGTTGAATGGATTTTTTTTAAAAAAGACCCTACTGTATGCTGCCTACAAGAAACTGACTTCATCTGCAAAGACCCATGCACTGAAAGTTAAGAGATGGAAAAAGATATTTCATGCAAATAGAAACCAAAAACAAGTAGGAGTAGTGATATTTAGAAAAAGCAGGTTTCAAGACAAAAAGCCTAAAAAGAGACAAAAATGGGCATTATATAACAACGAAGGGAGCTTATACAAATATGCACCCAACACTGGAGCATCAAGATATATAAAGTAAGTATTATTAGGCTAAAGAGAGCAATAGACCCAGATACAATAAATGAGGACTTTAACCCCCACTTTTAGCATTAGACCAATAATCTAGAGAGAAAATCAAAACAGAAATATTGGACATAATTGGCCCTATAGACCAAGTGGGCTTACTAGATATTTACAGACCATTTCATCCAATAGCTGCAGCCTAGACATTCTATTTCTCAGCAAATGAATTATTCTCAAGAATAGACCATGTAAAGCCACAAAACAAATTTTAATAACTCAAAAAATTGAAATCATGTTAAGTATCTTCTCTGACTACAATGAAATAATAGTAAAAATCAATAATAGGATGAACTTTAGAAGCCATACAAACACATATAAATTGAATAGTATGCTCCAGAAAGAACAATGGGTCAATGAAGAAATTTTTTAAACATAAAAATTTATTTAAATAAATGAAAATGAAAACACAACATACCTAAACCTATCAATAATGACATTGAATGTAAATGGACTAAACTCAGAAGACTCTTCCAGACTTTAGCCTAGGTAAAGATATACCAAAAATAGCACTAAGAGGAAAGTTGATAGCAATAAGCAATTACATCAAAAAAGTAGAAAAACTTCAAATAACTCAACAATGCATCTTAAAGAATAAAAAAATGTAGAGCAAACCAAACTCAAAATTAGTAGAAGAAAAAAGTTAACAAAGATCAGAGTAGAAAGAAAATTGAAACAAGGAAACAATACAAAAGATCAATGAAAGGAAACTTGTTTTTCTAAGAAAATAAACAAAACTAACAAATCTCTAGCCAGATTAACTAATAAAAATAGAAGACTCAAATATATAAAATCTGGCATGGAAAGAAAAGACAATACAATTGATACCACAGAAATTTGATATCATTAAAGACTTTGTTTGGAATACTTCCAAACTCATTCTGTGAACAATAATATGCCAATAAAGTAAAAACCTTGAAGAAATAGATGAACTCCTAGACACATACAACATACTAACATCAAACCACAAAGAAACCCAAAGTATGAATGGACATATAACAATTAATGAGATGGGAACCATAATAAAATTATTCCATCAAAGCCAAGAACCTGATGATTTCATTGTTGAATTCTACCAAACATTTATAGAAGCACTAATACCAACCCTACTCAAACTATTTCAAAAAATGGAGGAGGAGGGAGTACTTCCAAACTCATTCTATGAGACTAGTATTTCCCTAATACCAAAACCAAAGGCACAACAAAAAAAGAAAACTATATGCCAATATCGCTGATAAACATGGGTACAAAAATCTTCAACAAAATATTAACAAACCTAATTCAACAACATGGTATAAAGTTTATTCATTATGACCAAGTGGAATTCATGCCAGGGATGCAAGGATGGTTTAACATATGTGATATGGATTAGATATTTGTCCCCACCCAAATTTCATGTGAAATGCAATCCCCGATGTTTGAGGTGGGGCCTCGTGGGAGGTGTTTGGATTATGGGAGTGGATTCATCATGAATGGCTTGGTCCAGCCCCTTGGTAATAAGTGAGTGCTTGCTCTGCATTCAAATGAGATCTAGCAGTTTAAAAGCGTGTGGCACCTCTCACCCCACTCTATCTCTTTTGCTATGGCTTTCACTATATGATATGCTTGCTCAAGCTTCACCATAAGTAACAGCTCCTGATGCCTCCCAGAAGCCAAGCAGATGCCAGCACCACACTGCCTGTACAGCCACAGAACTGTGATCCAATCAAACCTATTTTCTTTATAAATTACCCAGTCTCAGGTATTTCTTCATGACAGTGCAAGAATGGCCTGATACAACATGCAATTCAATCAATGTGATATATCTTATCAACAGAATGAAGGACAAAAACCATATGACCATTTCAAAAGTGCTGAAAAAACATTTGATAAAATTTAACATTCTTTTATCATAAAAACAATAAAAAGTGGGCACTGAGGGAATAAATCTCAACACAATAAAAGCCATATCCAACAGTATCACACTGAATGGGGAAAAACTGAAAGCTTTTCCTCCAAGATCTAGAACAAGACAAGAATGCTCACTTTAACTCCTATTTAACATAGTACTTGTATTAGTCTATTCTCACATTGCTATAAAGAAATATCTGAGACTGGGTAACTTATAAAGAAAAGTTTAATTGGCTCACGGTTCTTCAGGCTGTACAGGAAGCATAGCAGCTTCTGTTTCTGGAGTGGCCTCAACAAGCTTTCAATCTTGGCGGAAGGCAAAGGGAGAATAAATTATCTCACATGGTGGGAACAGGAGCAAGGAAAGAGGAGGTGCTACCCACTTTTTAACAACCCGATCTTGGGAGATGTCACTCACTATCATGAGAACAGAACCAAGTAGATGGTGCTAAAACAGTCATGAAGGATCCACCCCCATGATCCAATCACCTCCCACCAGGCTGTGCCTCCAACATTTGGGATTATAATATGACAAGAGATTTGAGTGAGGACACAGATCCAAACCATATTGTTATTCCCCTCCCCACCCATATATCATGTCCTTCTCACATTGCAAAATACAATCATGGCTTTGCAATAGTCTTGCAAAGTCTTGACTCTTGTTCAGTATTAACTCATAACTTCAAATTCCCAAATCTCATCTGAGACAAAGCAAGTTCCTTCCATCTATGACCTTGTAAAATCAAAAACAAGTTAGTTACTTTCAAGATACATATCTGACCATATTTTTCCTTTAGCCCTGATCCAAATGAACTGGTAGGAGTAACCATTGATAGAGCCACTGATGACATGTGAGTTATAAAAGATGGACACACAAACACACACAGAAACAAAGAAGTGGCAGAGAAAGAGATGGAGATTAGTGGGATTTACTCTCAGGAGTGTTCATGCCAATACAGAGTGGTTTTTTGACACAGTTTCTTAATCTTCTTGCTGTAGCACATATAGATAAATTTCCACACTTTTATAATTGTTTCAGAAAAAAGAGAAACAGACTATAGAGGGAGGCTTCCTCTTGTTAGTATCTTGTCACCCTTAGTTAGTAGCAGACAAATGCCTAGGAAACTCAGATTTTCTGTCTATGATACACACTAGAGTGGGCCAGGGGAGGAGAGAATCCTACTTGGCACAAGGAGGAGGTAGGAGTAGTCAGGAAACTGTGAAGCCCTCAGCAGAAAGGAACAGATCTAAGAGCTTTGGAGGTGTTCTCCATCTTATAGAACTCTCCCATCATGGAGGGTACTGCTCCAAACCTCAAATCACCATCATATTGGATTGCACCCTTGTGTCAGATCTCTAGTTACTTGACCCTATTTGTGGGTCAGGAGAGACACACCACCATGCTGGGTGAAAATAAGGAGGTAATGGAGGGCCTTCAAAGCAGAACATTAAATGGAATAAGAGGGATGACTACCTACACACTGAAGCTGAATTTTAAATTACTGCCACTACAAAGGCTGTCACACATTGGGACTAAGGTCATAATAAAGAGGTTTACTTAAATCAGGAAGCATTACTATTTTCACCAGCCTAAGATATTAGTAGCCATTATATAAATCTGCATTTCTAATAAAAACAGTGATATTCCAGATTCAAACAGTGATATACACGAATAGTTAAAAAATAACCAGTTTATTTCTAGAGTAATGGAAGCTAGTTTTTTCAAAAAAGTAAATTTAGAATTACATCTCCTGTCTGACTGTATTATTTTACAATCTTCTAGTCCACACCAAAGTGAATTAACAGGAGCAACTCAGGAGACATGTATCAATGAGAGGTGTTATAAATAAGTAAATAAAGACACATGTATGCATAAGTGTGCATAAAACTATACACACACAGTCACATAAACAAATATATCCATCCATATATACATACATACATATACACTTCTCTCAACACATGTCCACAAAAAAACCCATGCACACAATGGAAACAAAAAACAAGGAGACAGATGGAAATTTGTGGAATTTACTCTCAGGAGCCTGCATGGTCATACGGAGTGTTTTAACAGGGTTTCCAATTCTCATTGTAGCATTTGTAGGTAAATTTGATTCCTTTTTTGATGAAGTTGTATAAAGAGGAGCAAGTCATAGGAGAGTTACTTCTTCCTGTTAGTTTTTGTCACCCTTAGTTCTTAGTAAGGAGTTTTTTAAGGAACTCAGATTTCTGGAGTTTGAGACCTTTACTAGAGTGGCCCAGGGGAGGAAAGGAGGACATGGAGGAGATAGCAGCTGACAAGGAGCAGTGACACCCTGGGCAGAAAATAATGAACCTAATGGCATGTGGATTTGTACCTTATCCTCCAGAGTCCTGTTGACATGTGAGGTTGGTGCCCATACTCAGACTGATACAAAGGTGTATAGGCAATGAGTAAATACTCTCATTCCAAAAGGGAGAAATAGGCCAAAAAAAAAAGGGGGGTGACAGTCCTTACACATGTCTGAAACCCAACAAGGCAGTAATTAAATCTTAAAGCTCCAAAATAATCTCCTTTGACTTTATTTTCCACATCCAGGGCTCACTGGTACAAGGGGTGGGTTCCCAAGGCCTTGGGCATCTCAGCCCCTGTGGCTTTATGGGGTCCAGTTCATGTAGCTGCTCTCATGGGCTGGCATTTTCTGTGGCTATTTTAGATTGAGATTGAAAGCTGCCAGTAGTTCTACCATTCTGGGGTCTGGAAGATGGTGGCCCTTTTCTCATAGCTCCACTAAGAAGTACCCCAGTGGGGACTCTGTGTGGGGCCTCCAACCCCACATTTCCCCTCCACACTGCTCTAGTAGAGATTCTCCATGAGGGCTCCACTCCAGCAGCAGGCTTCTCCCTGGACATCCAGGCTTTTCTATAGATTTGCTGAAATCTAGGCAGAGGCTCCCAAGCCTCAACTCTTGGACTCTGTGTATTCACATGCTTAACACTGTGTGGAAGCCACCAAGGAATATGGCTTTCACCTTTTGACGCAGTGGCCTGAGCTATATCTGAGCCTTTTGGAGTCACAGCTGGACCTGGAGTGGCGGGGATGCAGGGAGAGTGTCCTGAGGCTGCTCAGCACATCAAGGCCATTGGCATGGCCCAGGAAACATCCAGTCCTCCTAGACCTCCAGGACTGTGATGGAATGGGCTGCCACAAGGTCTCTGAAATGCCTTCAAGGCTTGTTCCCCATAGTCTTGGCTGTTAGCATTTGGCTCCTTTTAATTTATGCAACTTTCTGCAGCCTGCTTGAATTTCTCCACTGTAAATGGGCTTTTCTTTTTTACCACGTGACCAGGCTGCAAATTTCCCAAACTTTACACTCTGCTTCCCCTTTAAATGTAAGTTCCAATTTTCGGTGATTTCTTTGCTTACACATATAAATATAGGTGGTTAAAAGTAGAATGGCTACTTGCCTTGCTGCTTAGAAATTTCTTCACCAGATACCCTAAATCATCACTCTCAAGTTCAAAGTTTCACAAATCCCTAAAGCAGGGGCACAATGCTGCCAGGTTCTTTGCTAATGCATAACAAAAGTGACCTTAGCTCCAGTTCCCAAAAAGTTCCCCATCTCCATCTGAAACCTCATCAGCCTGTTTTTCTTTGTCCATTTCACTATCAGCATTTGGGTCACAGCTGTTTAACCAGTCTCTAGAAAGTTCCAAACTTTCTCTTATCAGCCTGTCTTCTTCTGAGCCCTCCCAACTCTTCCAACCTCTGCCTTTACCCTGTTCCAAAGCTGCTTCCACATTTTCAAGTATCTTTACCTGAAATCTAAAGACACCTGAGGAGCAGGTGTCTCTGAAATCTCATTCTTTGAAACCTAGGCAGAGGCTCCCAAGCCTCAACTCTTGGACTCTGTGTACCTGCATGCTTAATAGTTTGTGGAAGCCACCAAGGACCAAGTGAGAAGAAATGCCTCACTCCTTGGTACCAATTTTCTGGATTAGTTCATTCTCACATTGCTATAAAGAAATATCTGAGACTGGGTAGTTTATTTAAAAAGAGGTTTAATGATGTCATTGTTCTGCAGGCTGTACAGGAAGCATAGTGGCTTACATCTCTGGGGAGGCATCAGGAAGCTTCCAATCATGGCAAAAGGCAAAATGAGAGTGAGGTGTCTGACATGGTGGGAGCAGAAGCAAGAGAGAGAGAGGGCAAGCAAGAGAGAGAGAGGGGCAAGCAAGGTGCTGTATGCTTAAATAATCAGATCTCATGAGAACTCTATTAGGAGAATATCACCAAGTGGATGGTGCTAAATAATTTATGAGGAATCCACCCCCACGATGCAATCACCATCTGCCAGGTCCCAGCTCCAACACTGGGGATTACAATTTGACATAAGATTTGGGTGGGTGACACAGATCCAAACCATACCAGTACTGGATGTTCTAGTTAGAGCATTAGACAAAACAAAGAAATAACTGACATCTAAACTGGAATAGAAGTCAAATTATTTTGTTTTAGACAATGTGATCTTGTATCAATACAAAACATAAGAACTTCAGCAAAACACAAAGCAAAAACACAATTAGATCTGAAAAACAGTTTTAGTAAAGTTGCAGAATACAAAAATCAACCTACAAAAATCAGTAGAATTCTGTATTTCAGCAGTGAGCAATCTTAAAAAAAATCAAGAAAGTAATCCTATTTACAACAGCTACAAATAAAATTAAATACCTAGGAATCAACTTTACCAAAGCAGTAAACAATTTCTACAATAAAAACTATAAAACACTATTAAAAGTAATTGAAGAGGACAGAAAAAATAAAATATATTCCATGTTCTTTGATTGGATGAATCAATATTGTTAAAATGTGCATACTATCCCAAACAATTTACAGGTTTATTGCAGTTCCTATCGAAACGCCAGTGATTTTCTTCACAGAAATAGAAAAAATAATTATAAAATTTTTGTGGAACCACAATAGACTCAGAATAGCCAAAACCATTCTGAGCAAAATGAAACACCGAAGGAATCACGTTACCTGACTTCAAACATACTACAGGGCTGCAGAAACAAAAACAGCATGGTAGTGAAATAAAAACAAACACATAGACCAAGGGAACTGCATAGAGAATCCATAAATAAATCCACACATCTACAATGAACCCATTTTTGACAAAGGCACCAAGAACATACATTGAAGAAAGAATAGTCTCTTAAACAAATGGTGCTTTGAAAACTGCAGATAGACAGGATAGATAGATTAGGTAGGTAGATAGATAGATGGATGGATAGATAGATAGAGAGAGAGAGAGATGTATTTATTTTCCCTGTATACACACACAAACACATGTGCAGAAAAATAAAACTAGAACCTTGTTTCTCATCATATAAAAAAAATCAAATCCAAATGAATTAAACTCTTAAATCTAAGACCTGAAACTATAAAACTACTGAAAGAAAACTCTGGAGAAACTCTGCAGGACATTGGTCTGTGTAAAGATCTTTTGAGTAATACCTCAAAAGCATAGGCAACAAAAGCACAGACAAGTAGAATCACATCAAGCTAAAAATCAATCAACTAATGCATAGCAACTCACAGAATGAGAAAATATTTGCCTACTACCCATCTGACAAGGGATTTTTAATCAGAATAAATGAGAAGTCCAAACAACTCAATAGAAAAAAATCAAATAACCTGATTTAAAAATTGGCAAGTGATCTGAATAGACATTTCTTAAAAGAAGACATACAAATGGCCCAATAGGTATGTAAAAAATGCTCAACATCATTAATTATCAGAGAAATGGACATCAAAACTATAATGAGCTATCATCTCAAACCAATTAAAATTGACTTTATCCAAAAGACAGGCGATAACAAGTGCTAGTGAGGTTGTAGACAAAGGAAACCCTTGTACATTGTTGGCGGGAATGTAAATTAGTACATACACTTTAGGTATGGAAATAAAAAAGACAAAAAAGGAAACAAAAAAAGAGAATGGCATGGAGATTCCTTATAAACTAAAAGTAGAACTACCATTTTACCCAGCAAACCCACTACTAGGTATAAATGCAAATAAAGGGAATCAGTATATTAAAGAAATATCTGCACTTCCATGTTTATTGTAACATTTTTCACAATAGCCAAGATTTGGAAAAAACTTCAGTGTTCATCAGTAGATGAATGAATAAAGATAGCATGGCATATATACATAATGGGATATTATTCAGCCATAAATAAATGAAATTCTGTCATTTCTAAAAACACAAATAAAACTGGAGAACATTATGTTAAGTAAAATAAGCCAGGCACATATAATTTTTATGTTTTCCCTCTTATATGAGAGCTAAAATTTGAAACAATTAAACTCATGGAGGTAGTAGAATAATGATTACCAGAGGCTGGGAAGGGTAGTTGGGCAGATGACTAATAGGTGCAAAATATAGTTAGATAGAATGAATAACATCTAGTAATTTATAGCACAACAGGGTTCATATAGTCAATAATTGTTTATTGTATATTTTAATATTGGTTAAAGAATGAAATTGTATTACTAACACAAAGAAATACTAAATGCTTGAGTTGCAAGATACTCTAATTACCCTGATGTAATTATTACACATTGTATACCTGCATCAAAGCATCACATGTACCCCACAAATATATACAACTATTAATATTTTGTACCCATAATAACTAAAAATTTAAAAAACCATAAAGGCAGAAATAAATGACATGTAGATTAAAAGATAAAAATTACAATTATATTTACCCTAAATTTTCTGACTCATATATCCAAAAAAAGTCTTAAGTAAACTACAAAAGAAATCTACTAAAAGTAATAATTTATCTTATAAACGTCATGGGTTACAAGGTAATATGAAAATAAAATTTAAATCTATCTAATACCAGTAACCTTGTATTTGAAACTAAAATAATCCAACTTCTATTGAATAATGTAATGGTTGTCCTAGTCATTGCAATAAAGTAAGAAAAAGATATAAAAAGGATACAGAAAAAAATCTGAAAGTACCTATTTATAAGTACCACAGTCATCCATGAAAAATATCCTAAGGTAACTATGAAAAGATACTTGAGATAATAAGTGAGCTTAGTAAGTTTGTGGAAAACAAGGTCAGCATTACACAAAACTGCATATTTGTATGTCTATATGCTACCAATAAACATTTGGGAAGTGAAATTTAAAAATATCTCCTTTGCAATAGCATCAAAATATAAAATATTTAGATTGTGTGGTATTTGTGTAAATTAGACATATAAATCAGTGTAACTTCATAGAATCCATAAATAAAATCTATTAATATATGGTTAATTTATTTATAGCAAAGATTCTGAGAAAATTAAATAGGAAAATAGTACATTTTAAATACAATCTTGCTGGGACTACTGCATAATCAAATAGAAAAAAATACAGCCATGCATCTCTTAATGATGGGGATATATTCTGAAAAATGCATCATTAAGCAGTTTAGTTCTCGTGCAAACAATATAGAGTGTACTTGCACAAACCTATTAATTCATGTTATAGACTACTACACATCTAGGCTGTACAGTATGGCCTATTGCTCCTATGCTACAAATTTGTACAGCATGTTACTGCATTAAATACTGTAGGCAATTTTAACACAGCGTTTAAGTATTTGCATATCTAAACATATCTAAGCATAGAAAAAGTACAGTAAAAATATATTATAAATCTTGTGAGACTACCATCATGTATATGATGAGTTGTTGACTAAAATGTCATTATGTTTTGCATGACTATGCATGAGTGTCACTGATCATCTAGTGATACTCAGTGATTAACAGAAACCTATGCAATATTGATTTATCTGATATTATAGGTGAATCTCAAATGTATTTTGATGAACCAAAGAAACGAGAAACTAGCGTAATACAGATTTTTATTTATATGAAACTCTACAAAAGATAGATGTAAACTATAGTGAGTTAAGGCAGATTAGGGAGTGTTTGTGGTTTGAGTCAGGCCCTTAAGTTGGATGGATACAAAGGAGCGTTTGGCATGATGACAATTTTTTATATTTTTTATGCTAATTTATAATTGTTTCAGTATTTGAAACAATATAATATGTAAAATGATTATATTGTTGTAATATATAGTAAACATTAATACAGCTGATTACAAATTGAAGGCATTTTAGATAAGCATATTATATAGCCTATAAGTAAAACAATAAAGGGGTAAGTGTGTATGTGCATGTGTTTGTTTATAAAATTTGAGCACCTGTTAGCAAACAAGTATTATTGAATAATTCAAGAAAACAAATAAAGATGCCCATAAAAATGTTAAATTTATTTATAGCAATAAATTAATATTTTATTATCCAATGCACATGCTAAAATTAATTTAATGAAGTAAAAATAAATCTAGATGTTATTTAATTATTTATGGATACATTGTCTGAATTACTTTCATCACAAACTAATTTATTATGGAAACTTAAGCCAATTATTTATCTTTAGCCTATACACAAAGTCTGCAAATTATTAAAAATCCTGCAATGAATAATAAATCTAAACAGTAAATGAATGAACCATTAACACTTCGTTTACTTTTGACAATAAATTTTATTCAGAGCAACAATGAGCATATGTCCTGTAAATGGAATAAAAATTATTTTCTACCCTGGATTTAAAATTCTATCCTTTCAAAAAGAGGGTTATATGTGAAAGTTTCATTTTCTTTTTTTCACCATATTAAATTTAAGGAAGACTAACACTGTTATTTGTGGTTAATTATTTGATTCCTATTTTGTTATGCCAAGTACCAAGAGCAAGCTCCAAAAATGTGAATATAATCCCCATTAATTCTTCAACTGAATGCCTACTAAAAAATAACAGAGACTGGAAAAACAATTGTAACAAGTAATACTCAGAACAATACTAAGACTCACATAGAGTTGAGAATATTTTATTTTATTATTTAACAGACGAGATGGAAAAACTCCTAACAAATAGGCGTCACATTATTTAACAGACAAGATGGAAAAACTCCTAACAAATAGGCATCACATAGAGTTCTCAGAATAGTATTTAAAAAATAAAAGAATAAAATTAACACCAAAAATCTCTTTTGGATCTAACAAAGCTTAAAATAAAGCCCTGAAGGAAAAAACAAACAAAAAAATTATTTCCAATGATTGACCTCAGTCTAAAATCCAAAGTGTAGAACCTAAAAACAATATATATTACCATGACTATGGTCCAAAAAAAAAAAAAAAAAAACTAGACATGAAAAGAATTCTAGAAATATTGCTTAGTATAAGAGAAAAAAATAGGTAATAGAATTAGACCTGGAAATGACAAAGATGATAGAATGGGTGGTCAAGGGCATTAACAAATGGTCTTATCAATATACTCATGTTCGAGACTATAGAGAAAACCATGAAAAGCAGAGAAAGAGAAGGTTAAAAACCCACACATAATAAACTATAATTGAAACATATAATATCTGAGATTAAAAAATACAATAGACATATTAACAGAATATTAGACATTGTAGACAAATACATAAATTTGAAAACACAGAAATTAAATTATTCTAAATGAAACATATATAAATAAAAGACTAAAAAAATTAAGCGCAGCATTAATAAGCTCTAGAAAAACACCAAGTTGCTTACTATTTACCTAATTTGAGCTTCAAAAGGAGAGAAACCATTTGTGGTAGAGAGGGCTAGAAATATATTTAGTAGAGTAATGACTGACAACTTTTAAAATGTTGTGAAAAGTATAAATCCAAAAAGCCCATGTAAATAAAGCATCATAAATAAAACCACATAGGTACATAATAAACAAATTATTTAAACCAGTATAAAGCAGCCACATAATGAAAAGACATATTACTACAGGAACAATTTTAAGAATGACAACAGCCTTTCATTATACAGTGAAATTCAGAATATATTGAAATAATTATTTACTTTCCTGTGTATCATTTATATGGAATTCTATGCACAACAAAATATCATACAAAAATAATGATGAAATAACTCCAGATATACAAAAACAAACAATTCATTGTCAATGTTAGAAACAAAATGCTTGTTCCTCGGTGCCACAAAGAAATAGCAAAGAATATAAATATAATTTTCTCAGCAAGGCAATTTTCACTTCTATAGAAGGGTGCGACTTACAAATGGAGTAATGGCAAGAGCACACCTGAACAAGGGAGGGGGAGGGGTTCTTATTCCTGATGCAGGTAGTCCCTACTGCTGTGTGGTTCCCATATTGGCTAGGGTTGGATCACACAGTCTAAGCTAATTCTGAATGGCTATTTTAAAGAGAGCAGGGGTATGAGCCAGAGAGGCGGGGTGAGTAGTTTGGCAGGCAGGACGGTTAGGAACAGGGAACTAAAGGTGACTTAGGTCAGAGAAGGTGACCGGGGGTGACTCAGGTCAAAGCAGGTGACCGGGATGAGTCAGGGCAGAGTAGGTGACCAGGGGAACAGATGTGAACTACTGATTAAAACTGGTTGAAAAAGATGTTTACTGAAACTACGAGGAAATTAAACTTTAAAATGGAGGACAAAGAACTGAACATACTGACATACTGATTCTTTGAAGAGAAATCTAGAACTCACCGTATCCAGTTGTCAACATACCAGTACTAAAAGAAACACCAAATTATTAGATAAATAGAAAATAGGGTCCAGATTTATATCTATACAAATTAATCAACAGCAACAAAAATGATAAATATGTGGGTAAAAGTAATCTGCTTTTTAAAAATTTAAACTCTCATGTAAAGACATTTAGAATAAAATTAAGAAGCTTCCAGCTTCAGAGAACACAGAGTGAGTCCACAGACCTCTCCCCTACTAATAATTACAAATAGTAAACCCTGAACAAAATGTACAAAAGACTAGAAAGACTGTGAAAGGAGGGAAAGAATACAGCTTGACTAGTGACTTCAGTACTTGAGGGCTTTCTTGACATTCTCTTACATTTGTATGTTGGTACATTTTTACTTCTTATATATCCCAGCCTGGGCACTACAACAGTTACAAATGACTTCCTAGAAACAGCAACAGATTCAGAAAAAACAACCAACAATACAAACAAGAAATTACTTCATTCTCTAACCAAAGTACAGGGATTGGGAGGCCCAGGAGAACAAAACACTTTTGACAATATTTGCTCTATATGCTTCCCATTTTCCACAGGGCACTGCTGTCATGGTTACTGTAAGACAGAATCCTGCTGCCAATTCCTGCCCTGCACTAATGAATAAAGGTAGTGCTCCCCCATTACCAGATAGTGTTGCACGTATTCTGAGATGAAGCTCCAACAACCACCTGAAGTAAACAACTTCAAACAGGGACCACACCCTAGCCTCTTTCAAACAGAGTGGGAATAAGATTACAGAAAGGACAGAGGAAAGAAACTTTAAATTTAGTTTTGAAATTCTTTGCATTGCTATTCTAGTCTTCCCAGCAGTGTGCTACTCAGGTGTTAATAGAACACCTGAGAAGTGATCCACACCGTCATTCAGTTCTCAGAGATGTTTCTATGTAGTTTCTGGTCATTTTAATGCCTGGGCCACATGAGAAGTTGACTAGGACTTCACACACAGGTTTAAACTTGAGCATTGTCAACAAATTAGGATGGGTGTGCATAATGAACAAATAAATTATACTCTCATACTCAAAACACTTCCATAAAAACATGAAACAAATAATAATATTTAAGTAGCCCACAAGAGGAAATGAAAGGGAAAATAGAAAATCTCTGAAAACAAACAAAGAAATTGATAAAATGGCATATATAAAGCTTATAGCAATAATTACATTAAATATAAAAATATAAATAATTACATTAAATATAAAAAGAAAAGAGATTTTCCTAATGGAAGAAAAACGTGACCCACTATATGCTGTCTACAAGAAATTAATTTCAAATAGATTCAAAGTAAAAACAGATGAAATTGATGGTGTAAGATAGATGATAAATATAAGGCATATATAAATAAAAGAAAAGCTTGAGTGACTTAATATCAGGCAGTATATTTTACAGACACACCTTAAAGTTTTATTAGGGTAACATCATTTTTATTTTGAAAACTCCCATTAATTTGAGTCACTCTAAGGAAACCTTTTGATTTTTAAATTTTAAATCAATGAAACTTGTCTTTACGTTTTAGTTAAAAAGGACCAGACAAATCACTTAAAGTAAGTATTATCTTGTTAGAGGATAAACAATTGGCATTTTCCATAATACTGATATTAACTTTAGGGGAACATTCAAGAAAACTGCATATTATTCTTATCTGCACAGTAGAAAATGATCTATGGGTATTGAGGCAATATTTAGTTGGAATTTTGAATTCTCTAGGAAATTTCCAGATATATTCCAATATATATTCCATTAAGTGGTTTCTCTTGAAAAAACATAAGCATATTAGCAACATATAAATTTCTTGTTAATTAAAATTCAAATTGATTGAATAAAATGTCAGATTTCCTATTTGATAGCACTTTCTCAGCATATTTCACTATTATATATAGTATTACTATGATTTGTGTAATGTATACATTGCAGTGTATCTATCATTATCATAGGTTCTAATGTCCTATCCCAGCGTAATTTATAACAGTAAAGTTCTTTTCACTTTATAGGTATCTAACATGCTTTAAATTTAGAAATCATATGATTATATAATACATTTAAAAGGCAAGGCAATCATTTGACCTACTTTTTATTGTAGACATCACTCCATAAGAATTTTTATCCTGGTAATCATAAACATGAAGTCACACTTCTGTCTTTATTCAGAATCCCTGAAACTTGTTACAACCTGATGGGTTCTTCTTGCCTACTGTACAGAAGGTGACTATATGCAAAGACAGCAGATATTGCAGTAGAGAAAGAGATTAATAATCATAGGGCCAGCCAAGTGAGATGAGAGAGAGTTTTCAAATCCCAAGAATTCAGTGGCTAGGTTTTTTCAAAGATGGATTGGTTGACAGGGTGGCAAGGGAATAGGAAATCCTGACTGGTTGGGTTGGGGATGAAATCACAGGGGTGTTGAAACTGTCTTCTTGCATTGAGTCAGTTCCTGAGTTGGGGGTCACAGAATGAGTTGAGTCAGTTTCTTGGAATGGGTTACCTGTTAAGGTGGCATCAGTTGGTCCACCAGAATAAAAAGTCTGAAAAATATCTCAAACCCCAGTCTTAGGTTTTACAATAGCGATATTATAAATATGGACAACTAGGAAAGTTATAAATTTTATGACCTCTGGCTACATGACTCCTAAGCAGAAAGCAAGTTAGGAACAATGACTAGTTATTATTTATGTATGCCTAGGCCTTACCAGAATTCAGGCGCCTACTAAAATTCGAACCTTATGGTATTTCATTAGTTTTACAAAGGTAAGTTTGGTCCCATAACAAAGAGGGGGATAGTTTTGGGAAGAGATCATTATAGTTCTTGCTTTAAAGTTAAACTACAAACAAAATTTCTCTGATAGTTAGCTTGTCTTATATGCAGGATGAACAAAGGCAGTTGGCCTGTGAGGTTAGAAGCAAGATGGAGTCAGCCATGTTAGATTTCTCTCACTGTTACAATTTTGCAAAAGTAGTTTGAAAGTCATCATTAATTGATTTATCAAGAAATGAGAAAACACAGAATTGGATGATTGGATCCAGAGAATGGATCTTGTACAAATCTATTAAATCCTATGCAATCTCTCTGATGAAGTAGCTCATTCACATGAGTTTGTGAGAGATGACTTCTAAGATAATGGTTCTGAGGTCTTAGTATACATTAGAATCTCCTTAGAGGCTTTTACATATCAAGATGCAAAGACTTTTCTATCAGATGTCTTATTTAGTGAATATGTGATAAGAACTAAGAATACGAAATTTCAAAAATCTAATTGCTAAAAATTACTTTTATAAAAATGGCATAGATGATACTTTAGAACTTTAACATTATATTATACATATATATTTTTAATATCACAATAAAGATTAGTGAATCAATGATGATCCTGTATGGGTATACATCATGAGTTGGAAATGTTATAGATGCTAGCAACCTTCTCTGTAAATACAAATATAAACAAAGTAGTGATTTATTTCTGTGTTTGAGAGAGATTTGAGGAAGACATAATAGCAACTTGCCCCCCTATTTGCTGTCAATTATCTTTAAATGTGACTTTCATCTTCTGATAAGGGGTTGATATCCAAAATAGATAAAAACTCAAACAACTCAATAGAAAAAAAAATAATTCAAATATGGGAAAAGGACCTGAATAGAAATTTATCAAAAGAATATATGCATGTGGCCAAAAGATAGATAAAATAATGCTCAACATCACTAATCATTGGGAAATGCAAATGTAAACCATAAGAAGATATCAACTCATACCTAATAGAATGACTATCATCTGAAAGACAAAAAATAACAAGTGTTTGTGAGGATGGGGAGAAAACAGAACACTTATACACTGTTGATGGGAATGTAAATTAGTGCAACCATTATTTTTTAAAAAATGAAGATTTCTCAAAAAATTAAAAATAGAACTACCATGTGATACAGAAATTTGACTTCTGAGTATTTATCCAAAAAATTGAAATAAATATGTCAAAGAGACATCTATAATCTCATGTTCAATGCAGCATTACTCACAATAGCCAAAATTTGGAAGCAAACTATGCCTCCATCAACAGATAAATAAATTTTTTAAAATGTAGTATATTTACACAATTGAATACTAGTCAGCTGTTGGGAAAAAGCTGAGTGTTGGGAGAAGCTGAGGCAGGACTTGCATGTCTGACATAATGTAAAAGAGTCTTGGAATATGTCCGGGGTCCCAGGTCTAAAACCCCTTGTGGTCTTTGGAACATCAAGCTCTGTGCTAAAGGGTGGAAGGCTACCCTGACACACCATAATCTAAGCCCAGGGCATAAAATCCCTCATGGCTTGGATAGAATCCAGGGCTCATGGTTCTGGAATGTGACTAGACTTGCTGGCTCCTTGCTCCTTGCTCTCCAGGATCGATTGCATCTTGAATTAAAAGAACCTGCTTTCCATTATCTCAAGTAGAAGAGCAAATGCTAAACCATCACAGCTGTAAATCATGTGCTTAATGCAACGCACCCTTTTGACCTCCACATTCTCACCACCTGTTTCTTTGTTGGATTACCAATAAATAGCGTGGGCTCCTAGGGCTCAGGGCCTTTGCAGCCTCCACAATCATGATGGTCCCCTGGTCCCACTTCTCTCTCTCTGTCTTTTCTCAATTCTTTGACTCCACCAGACTTCGTTGCCCCCACGACCTGGTGTTGGGTCTGATCACCCCAACAGTCAGCCTTAAAAAAAGAAAACATAAGCTTATCACCTTTTAGTCAATTCAGGGGCTGCTCACTCTGTTTGTTTCCCCTCATCTAATGTTTCTCCTCCTCAGAGGAATTTTTAGTTTCCAGGGTAAAAGGGGAAGGAGAGGGGAGAACAGTGTAATGAGGCTGACAGAGGCAGGGAAAGAGAAGCAGAAAGGAAAAAGAGAGAGAGAGAGACAGACGGAAGAGAGAGAGAGAAAGGAAAAAGAGAGAGGGTGAAGAGGGAGAAAGGAAAGAGAGAGAGAGGAAGAGACAGAGAGAAAAGAGGAAGTCAACAAGACAGAGAGACATGAAGTCAGAGAAAGAAAGAGAAAGAGAAGTAGTAAAGAAAAAAAAGTGTACCCTATTCCTTTAAAAGCCAGGGTAAATTTTAAACCTATAATTGATAATTGAAGGTCTTCTCTGTGACCCTATAACACTCCAATACCACCTTGTTGTCAGTGTAAACAAGGGTGTAGCCCCAAAGCTCTTAGGCCACTGACAACCTGTACCCTTCCTATCAAAAATCCTTAACCCAGTAACCTGCAGATGACCCAAGTACATTCAATCTGTAGCAACAACAGCTTTGCTAATAGAAGAAAGCATGAGGCTATTCTGTTAAAAAAAAAAAAAAAGATTCAACATTAACCAATAAAAATTCCCTTAACCCAGCAGGTTTCCTAACAGGGGATCTAAATCTTAATTACTATACAAAGGTTGGACCAGACCTAGGAGGAACTCCCTTCAGGATAGGACAATAGATGGTTCCTCCCGGGTGATTGAGGGGAAAAAGACACAATGGGTATTCAGTAAGTGATAAGGAAACTCTTGTAGAAGCAGAGTTAGTAAGTGATAAGGAAACTCTCGTAGAAGCAGAGTTAGGAAAATTGCCTGATAACTGGTCTGCTCAAACTTGCAAGCTATGTTCACTCAGCCAAGCTTTAAAGTACTTACAGAACCAGGAAGAAACCATCTATACCAATTCTAAGTTAATTTGGACTAAACAAGGTCTTATTAGTAGTAAAGAAAAATTGAAATCCAAAACTTACAAGGTTTTCAACAAAACTAAAGTTTGCTAAAAGTTAACAGTGTAACACGTATTATCCTAACTTCTAATCTCATGGCCTTAGACAGTCTAGTCCACAGACATGAAGGAAATTCAGTTTGGAAAAGAATGGTAATTATCTTTGAAAAAAAAGGAGGGGGCAGAATTTAGATAAAAAGGAATGTTATATAGTAAATTCTTGTCCTAAAATAAATTAACTCGTTGTTTTAAAAAAGGGACGTTTGCAACAAGTCAGAAAGTTGAGGCATGTCGAAGAATTATCTGTGAAAGTCGTGAAAAAAAAAGTTATAAAAGGAAATTTATGCAAGAAATGTTGTATAATTTAAAAGTAATTAGGCATCCTGAATGTAAAACTATTGAAGAAACAGTTTATGTGCAAGATGTGTAAGGAAAGTAAAATATAGTTTTGGTAAAAGGATTATAAGGAGGCATATGTGGATTTTTACATACATTAAAAGGTTAAAATATATATTGTTTTAAAGTTTTAAGCAAGTTTTAAAATGTTAATTGTGAAGGAAATTCTGTGTGTAAACATATTGGCTACATTGAAAGGGGTATCATCCAGTTTTCCTGTGAACTGAACGTTAAAATAAAAGCACAACAGATTTTTCTTAAAGCACTAACCTTCTCTTTAACAAAAATTATAAAAGGTTAAAAAAAAGTCTATAAAAATCTTACCTTATGGTCAGACATTAAAAATTGGATAAACATATCTACAAGGTTTTATTAAAATTAAGTTTAACATTAATGACCCACTAATATAAAGGTGAAATTTAGCTTATTTGGTATAAAAATCATACAAGAAGCATTGTCAAATATAAAATGGTGTTTGGCTTTCTTTGGTCTAAAAACTAATAATAATAGGTTCTAAAGGAAATTTCTCAGTAAGAAGGCATCAAGGACTATAAAGTTCACTGCTGATGTCCCCACATTTAAAACAAAAGGTCAATTTCTTAGAAATCATATACTTGGTTTATCTTCCACTTTCCTTTCCCTCAAAACTAAAAGTCTTTTAGCACAGGTACCACCACTTGATTTTCTGGTAAACCAGCACCAGCCTAAGGATCATGTTCTCATCAAAGGATGAAAAGAAGGAAAACTCCAGCCAGCCTGAGAAGGACCCTACCTTGTGCTGCTAACCACTGAGACTACTGTTTATACAGGGGAAGGGGATGGACTCATCACACCCAAGTCAAGAAAGTGCCACCCCCTCCAGAGTCGTGGGTCATAGTCCCAGGGGAAAACCCTACCAAACTAAAGCTAAGAAAAATTTAACTCTCTTTCACCGATTCTATTACTTTCTTCTTTCCTCGCTCTATTGCTGACCACCTAGTTATTAACATAACCAAGTCAATTTTGCCTCAAACTATTGCATTTAATGCTTGCCTTGTTACACCCTGTAGGGACTTGCCAAGTCAAAGACAGCTCTCTACTTCAGAAAAGCACCTCTGTCCCTCCTGACTCTCCTCAGACTGGGCATTAGTGAATTGGGACCATTTAACCAGGGAGATTTCGATAAAGACCCCGGTGTCATCCAGGAGTCTTGGCCCCCCGGAAGTAGAGCTTTTATGCTGTAATTGGTCCAATGTTCTGTGGACCACTAAAGGGCAAGAATGAACTTCCCCAACCAGTTTTTGTAATTTCCTAAAACCATTCATTCATTTTACTAAAGGGACAGCCATCCCCACTAACTGTCAGCTAAACCAGTGTAATTCTACACAGGTTATTATCTCAAACCCTCAAAGTTCTTCCCCTTTTCTAAGGCGGTTCCCTTCTTTAAGCCAGCTTTATGGTGTAGGGGCTGAGGTTTCAGGGACAAACCCTATTAGATGCTTTGAAATGCATTTCTTTGATTCCCCCACCAGCTGCAACTTCCTCTATGCCTTCTTCCAAAACCTCTCACAATGAAACAATTGCTCCTCCTCCATCTAACGACAAGACCAAGATAAATATCTTAGTTAAAGACTTAAAACAAACCTTGGCAATTAAGACAGGACACCAAGATGCAAATGCCTGGTTGGAATGGATCAAATATTCCATCTGCATGTTAAACAAAAGCAATTGTTATGCTTGTGCGCATGGCAGGCCAGAGGCCCAGATAGTCCCCTTTCCACTAGGGTTGGCCTCCAGTCCATTGGGCATGGATTGCATGGTAACTGTTTTCCAGGATTCTACAGCCTGGGGTAACAAGTCGTGCCACACTCTCTGTCTGCTATATCCTGAAGTCCGGCACCCTGCGGGTCAGCCCCTGAGGGCCATCCAGCTTCTGTCTCCCGACAATAAGTTCACTTCGTGTCTCTCTCATGACAGGGAGGAAACTTAGCATTCCTTGGAGACCTGAAGGGATGCAGTGAGCTTAAGAATTTTCTAGAGCTTATCAATCAGTCAGCCCTTGTTCATCCCTGAGTGGATGTGTGGTGGTATTGTGGTGGACCTTTACTGGACACTCTGCCAAATAACTGGCGTGGCACTTTGCTTTAGTCCAATTGGCTATCCCTTGCCTCTCACCCTGGCATTTCATCAACCAGAGGAAGGAAAAATAAGACATCATAAAGTGAGAGAAGCCCCTTATGGGTCTTTCGACTCTCATCTCTATTTAGACGCAATTGGAGTCCCACGGGGAATACCATATCAATTTAAAGCCCAAAATCAAATAGCTGCAGGATTTGAGTCAATATTTTGGTAGGTGAAAATTAATAAAAATATAGATGGAATAAACTACATCTACTGCAACCAACAGTGATTTATTAACTACACTAGAGATGCTGTTAAAGGAATAGCTGAACAATTAGGGGCTACTAGCCAGAGGGCTTGGGAAAATAGGACAGCCTTAAACATGATATTAGCAGAAAGAGGAGGAGTTTGCATCATGATTAAAACTCAGTGTTGCACCCTCATCCCAAACAACACCACCCCTAATGGAAGTATAACAAAGGCATTGCAAGGTCTAACTGCTCTGTCCAGTGAGTTAGCCAACAACTCAGGGGTAAATGATCCCTTTTACAGAATGGCTAGAAAAGTGGTTCGGTAAACGGAAAAGAATAATAGCCTCAATTCTTACTTCCCTTGCAGTCGTAATGGGTGTACTTATTCTTGTCAGGTGCTATGTCACACCTTGCATCCATGGGTTGGTACAGAGGCTCATAGGAATGGCACTTACTAAAACCTCCCTTAACTATCCTTCACCTTATCCAAAGAAGCTTGTTCTTTTGGAAAATCAAGCAGAAGAACTAAGCCAAGACATGTTTAAAAAGTTTGAAGAGAAAAATCTGTAGAAAAATGCAAGAGGAGGGATTGTTAGATATAAGTTCTAAATTTCTCTTCAAAGAATCAATATGTCAGTGTGTTCAATTCTTTGCCGTCTACTTTTAAACTTAACTCCCTCGCAAAGCAACCTTTTTCGATTACCTACTCCACCCTGACTCATTCTGATTACCTACTCCACCCTGAATCTTTCTGATCACCTGCTCCACCCTGACTCATTCTGATCACCTGCTCCATCCACCCTGACTCATTTGGATCACCTGCTCCACCCTGACTCATTCGGATCACCTGCTCCACCCTGACTCATTCAGATTACCTGCTACCTTCTCCACCCTGACTCATTCTCCACCCTGCATAACCAATTATTTTTTCCCCACCAAAGCACTCACCCCAGTCACTCTCTTTAAATTAGCCAAACAGAATTAGAGTTTAGCCTGTGGGGTTTTACCCTAGCCAATAGGGGAATGACACAGCAGCAGGGGCCACATGTGTTGCAGATAAGAACCCCTCCCCCTCCCTTGTCCAAGTGTGCACTCACCATTGCTCCATCTGTGAGAGCACACCCTTCCATAGAAGTACCTTGCCTTCCTGAGAATTAAAAAGAAAATTTTATATTCAAGTGCTATTTCTTTTGCAGCACCAAAACTTTATATAAGGAAAAATACAATTATGTTTACCACTATAGTTCTGCAAATGCTGACAATTTTGAATTTTATTACAATTGATTTTGTCACTAAATTTCAGATTCTACCATTACATTATTTTGCCAATAGCTTGAGTTTTATTTCAAGTAATATAGTATTTTATTTGCTGCTTCCATGTAGATATTTGGGCCTTCAGTATGTAAATTCAGCACTTGTAAGTTAAACTTTCACTGTAGCCACGTGTGTGCTATATCTTTTCCAAGAACACAAAAAACCTTTCTACACATATGTAGAAAACTTATTTTAGTCTACCTATATGCACCATGTTTAATTACAACCAGTGGAATAATTTTCCATGGGTTTTATTCATTTTTTAAATAGCTTGAATGCTAACAAATTACCTTAATGGGTAACATCTATACACATTGCAGACAAAATATTTGTGCTTAATCAAACTGAATGAACCTTTTTATTTTTTAACTCATACAGGTGAAAAAAATCTTTAAAAATTACTGATCAATGATGACTGGCTAGACCTACTATGATGTAACAAAAATTTGTCATTTATTTAACGATTATGTTGTGGAACTACCATCTTTACGAGTGCTGCTTGGCTGACACCCCCCGCCCCCTGCCAGAAGAGCTAGAAATGGTGGTGATCACTAACTCTGCCTCCCTTGTACCAGAAATATATGCACAGCTTCTTTTATTGAATTAAGAGTTACTAATCAAAAAAAGAAGATAATTGTTTCAGGGACAGTAGTAACGACCTGTAGGTTGGAGTTGACTACAGACTTTTGAGTGGCAGAGAGTGTCATCTAGAGTTTCTTAGAAGCAGCAGCTGTTTTCTATCCAAACCAGAGCTATTTTTTTTAGAGCAGTTGGGGAAGCCTAGGCTCAAACCTAGCATTTCTTGCTATTCTGAACTCTTGGCTCCTTTTCTGCTTTATCTGGCGGAATCAGCTTCTTTTACATACAACAAATAATTTATCCCATTTAAAACAATTGCATTTTGTGATGAACCACAATGTATCATCTAAAGCACAAAAAACACTATGAAGAAAATTACCAAGTGTTTATATTTATGAATGTAGTAATCTATTAAAAACAACAAGCCTATAATTCAAATCAATGAGACATAAATTTATAGATCTTCTTTATTAAATTTATATGGGCATATCTAGTACTGTTTGCTACATCAGCCTTCTATCCTGAGATTATTGGGGAGAGATAATGTGAAGAAAAAGGGAAAATGTTCATGGAAATAATGTGTGTGAATGCATACTAAAGTGGTGGTGGTATGTATACCCGAGTTCAGATGGATATGTTTTTATTTTTCAAATGTCTACAGAATATTATTTGTCACTATAATCAATGTTTTTTAAAAATAAGAGTTTAGATTGGACACTGAAAATTCAATACATATACAAAACTGAAGTATTTATTTTTTAGCAGCTTTGTAGAATTAGGTATTCTCTTGCCTTCAGCGTCTTGTCAACCTGATTTCCTCAGCTGTTCTCTCAGAGGAAAGAGTTTTCCCTGGTATGTGTTAATTTCAGATATTTACAAAGCATCACAATGCTTTGGTGCTGATCTTGGGATTTGGTAATTAACAAGACATAGAAATTTATAGACAATCTTGACATTTGAATATTATAGGGAGTCATTTTATTCCACATTTTTCATATAGACTTGCTATAAGGTTATTTTCTTTTCTCACATCTCCATCCCACTTTGGCTTTGTAGAGACATTATTTGAAAGCAAAAATATTATTACTATGAATTCTCCTAGAACTAAAGTAACTAGATATTTTCTTAGAAATCATTCAGAACAAGTAAATATGCATTGCAGAGAAAATTGTGGCTTGAATTGCAGGAAGAAAGGCAGAAACACAAAAAAATAATACTTTGTCTATAGCAGTGTTTCAATTTTTAAAAATTGAGCTTATATAATGAGAGATAGTAATGTAATGAGTGGGGTAGATGGAAGAAAGCCATTCTAGGCTATAATCCTAAAAGGCTTTTGGATTAAATAGGTCTACATTCCAACCTTTGCTCAGTAAACAATTCAGTCTTATAAATGTTCACTCTTGTTGGTGTGCTTTACTTCCTTTCATAACCTGTATAAGAAAAATAAATGAACAAACAAAAATCTGTCTATCCGTGTTGCTATGAGGATCAAGTGAGTTTGCAGGTGTGAATTGCCTAGCAAATTGAAACATTTCCTTGAAGGATTGGGACAGGTTATATTATTTTTCAATAAATATTCAGTCTCCCTTTTCTTGTCAATGAAAAGTCTGCATTTCATCCTTGACCAAGAGTACTTTGGCAATGGATGTTAGCTGCTTTGACTTAATTAATATCTGAGTAGAGGCTTCAAATGTGCTTAAGATGTTTTGGATTACGCTTTCAGTACTCTGTCCTTCACCACAAAAGGAACATATCTATATTAGTTGAGGTTCTCCAGAGAAAGAGAACCAAAAAATATTTATTTTGAATAATTTAATCATGCAGTTATGGAGGCTAAGTCCCACAATCTGTCATCTGCAATTGGGACTCCCAGGAAAGCCAGTGTGGTTCAATTTAGTACAAGCAGGAAGGCCTGAGAACCATGGTAGGCAAAAGTGTAAATCCCAGACTAAAAGCAGGTGAAAACCTTTGTCCTTACGAGGCAAACAGGCAGAAGACAAAAATAGCAAATTTATCCTTCCTTCACCTTTTTGTTCTAGTGAGGCTCTCAATGGGCTGGATGATCCCCACCCCTCCCCTGGGGAGAGTGAAGTTCCTTGAGTCCATGAATTCAAATGCTAATTTCATCAGGAACCACCTTCACAGGCACACCTATACATGTTTTATTTGGGGGACACCCCATGGTGCATGGAAATTGACTTCTAAAATTAATCAGCACAGTGCCCAAATACTCACTCACCGCTTTATAGTCTGGAGCCTAAAAAGAGAGACAGATGGAGCAGATTTAAGCCAGATTGTTTTCTTTCTCTGTAATTTGTGCTTGAGGTCTCTCTCTTGACAGTGGGTATGAACGCTGGGCCTGCCCTGACAGGACTTCAGAGGATTTGGTTGTGGATGTTACAGTGTGCCTTTCACAGTATACTCCTTTACCCTGGCAGAAAGCCTATTCCTCAAGTGTCCAACATGGGACTCACTAGGCCTATTGATCACCGCCCCTTCTCCCGCTCCCTGCATGGACTGGAGACCATTGTTCAGTCACTGCAGTGTGGGAATCATGTTGGATACGTGGACAATAGGCTGTCTGCCAGTGTCACACTGCTGTGACTGAGCAATGGTCTTCAGTCCATGCAGGGGGTGGGGTGGGGGGAGTGCGGTGGTGATCAATGGGCCTAGTCCAGAAGACTCTGTCTGTATGTCCCATAGGGAGGTCACAAACAAGTCCTTATTGAGGGCAGATATCTGGACTCACCACATTCAGTAACTGGGAGGGAGCTGAGAACTGGAAATTTGGTGAGTGATGTCTGTGTTCTGCTCCTGGTACAAGACAATCTGATACTCAAAATAGATGCCCAGGCAACATAATATTATAAGTATTCACTGTAAATCCATAGCCCAGCGGAAAGCCACAGCCAACCTGCAGATTTAAGAAAAAGAATTAAGAGTTTGTTATTCAGCTGGGTGGGGTGGCTCACGCCTATATTTCCAGCAGTTTGGGAGGCCGAGGTGGGCAGATCACGAGGTCAGGAATTCGAGACCAGTCTGGCCAACATGGTGAAACCCCATCTTTACTAAAAATACAAAAAATTAGCTGGGCGTGGTGGTGGTCGCCTGTAATCCCAGCTACTCGAGAGGCTGAGACAGGAGAATCGCTTGAACCTGGGAGGCAGAGGTTGCAGTGAGCCGAGATCGCACCACTGCACTCCAGCCTGGGTGACAGTGTAGGACACTGTCTCAAAAAAAAAAAAAAAAAAAGTTTGTTATTGTAAGTCACTAAGATTTTATTTTATTTGTATTTTATTTATATTACAAAATGTTGACTGATATAGGGGCCAATAAGCACTACATTTTTCTTGCTCAAGTTTCAGAGATTTTTCTCAAGGCCAACCCAGCAGGAGGATCCTTTATTTACTTAAACAAACCGTTAGAGTCCAGTTATGTTTTTCTATTATGGAACAGGTTAAACATGTGAATTGAACTTTGTTTTTTAAAAGCTCTGAAGCAAGAGACTTATAACAAGCTTACTAATGAAAAGGTAGCATTTGCTGTAACTTGACTGTGTAAAGTAAGGCCTGATGAAAATGAAATATTAATATGCAGGTTATGTTAGATGCTGCTTCGGAATTTCAGAAAAATGAACAGTAATCAAATGAGGGTGTCACATAATACACAGCAAGCAGAGAGCCAATTATGTAAATGAACACCCAAGGTTAGCTTGATACAATGCTCTTTAATTTGACAAATATTAAAATCAACTTGTTCTTAATGTAATAGATGGCTGTGACAAAAGTTAAAGAGCACCCAGTGTTTTTGTAATCCCCTGTCAAATTAAAAATGCTAATGTGAGTGAGCTGCTTTCATCAGTACAATAGTTGAAAGGCCCAAAATGTTCAACATTTCCTGGGTTTCAGTAACATTAGACTAAAACGTTTCTGAGATAAAAGTCATAATGACCAGTGTACATCTACTTCCAACAACTGAAAATACATAACGGTAAACTCCTGTTGCCTCAGTACATTTACAAAACAAGAAGAGCTTCTCCCATTTAGCTGATTTTATTTGAATAAACTGCAGATACATTTTCATAATTACGTGAATTTTATTCATGACTCTATAAAAATTATTTGGCAGAATCTATCTGCCTTTTTTATCTTCTTACTTACTAGTCTACTTTCCCAGCTAGTCTACTTTCTTTTTTTAATCATTGCTAATAATATAAATAGAGAATATTGATTTAATTTTCTGTATAAACTAAATGCATATGTATACTTACATTTATTAACGTGTGTGTGAAAACATAATCACATACGAAAAAATATATAGCCATATGATTTTCAACACCAAAAGAATACCATATTTACAAAATCACTGGGGTGTTTAATATTATTTAATTTTTTTATTTTAAATTTGATAATAATTGTGCCTCATTTGGGGAAGGTAATATTTTTATTTTTAGTGTTTAGTGATTTATATCTGAAATTTCTTTCTTTCTATAGAACTAGGAATATATGATTCTCCTAAGCTTTGATTATCTTCTAAGAAAAAAATGACAAAATTATTTTCACCTTGACAGTGTTCTCGTTCTCGCTAACAGGTGTCAAATTGTTTTTATGTTAGCCTGCAATTTTCACCAGAAGAAAAACAACAGAATGAGGAAAAGAAAGGGTTCAGGAAAGTAACAAACTTACTTACACACTTAGACTTTTATCTCTAGAAATCATTCTCTATAATTAAACAAAAAGGGTGTGACTTTTCTTTAAATTAAATGTACTCATTTCATGTCTTTGAACCTGATGATAAAAATAGATAGTGGATATTTCAGAAATATATTCTTAATAATTAAAAAGATGAGCTATTAATTATTCCTTAGTTTATGTACTAGGGTTTTATGAGACTGGAGACTATAAAATCTGTGTAAACTGTTTAAGTGAAAGAATGTAAAATTTCAAATACAAAATTCTGTATACAGAGAATATACTATAAAAAAAAGCATAGAAATGGTTCATGCAATGAAGAGTCCTGAAGTCTACAGTTTATTTCTAAGAAATCCATTCTTTTTTATATATAATAATTGACAAAGCCCTTGTTCATATTAATAAATACTCCCTTTTCAAAGAAAGAATAGCATTTTGAAAGAACAATGTGTAAGAGACACAAAACAAAGTTAAATATAAGAAAGAATATATGCAGAAAAAAATTAATTGACCATTTAAAAATACTATAATGCTATACTCCAATAAATTTTGATTATAAAAATGTTTTAAATATAAGCATTTATGACACTCAGGAAGTTAGGCAAAATAGGTTAAAGTACATTATATGATTTTGCCATTTTTGCTCTTTGCATTGTATTACATATAGGATAAAAGTATTTATTATATTTTAGATGAAAATCTATTGCAACACCATACCTAGCTTCTTCCAAACTCTGAAGACATTAACAGAAAATAAATCTCAGTTAATGATATTCAAGGGATGTATTAGTAACAGAAGCTCATAGGATCTCCCACCTACACACTTCCTTTTGAAAATCACAAATTAAATTATGTAAATGAAATACACAGGTTTTATTTGATGATCATCATAAAATAATATGAAAGCCTGTATGAGAACTTCAGATATTTAGAATAAACAGTTTCTCATTGTTATATTAGGTAATAATAATATGTTTTTTAGTAAAAATAATTTAAGTTTTAACTTCAGCTATCCTATGTAGAATAACTAAAATTTAGAAATAATAATGATTTGGATCACAGTTTTGTAATCACAATATTCATTAATTAAATACAATAAAATAACAACTGGCTAATAAAATACTCAAATTACCTCTATAATTTTGTGCAGTGATTGCAAAGAGTATGCCATAAAAGCTCTATAAGCTCTAATGTCAAATATGATAGCTAGTAGACACATATGATAGCCATTAGATACAAATAGCTATTTCAGTTTAAACATCAGTTAATTAAATCAAATTAAATTAAAAATTTAGTTCTGATGTCAAACTAGCCACATTACAACAGCCACATGTAGCTGATGACTACCATATTTGGTAGCATATGGACAGTTTTCATCATTATATAGTTTTTTTTTTAATCATATAGTGTTACAAGAAAGGCTCTGGGAAATTGCACCACAAGTCAATCATTTGTTGATCTACCACTAATGAATTGAAAATCTCCCAGGCACCACCATGACATTGCTTTATCTTGTGTTTTTCAGCTCTATCTTTACTTGTTATGTACTGGTGATTTTTGTTTCTTTATTTTTCAAAGTTTTGCTATTTTAAGAAGTGTGGAAATCAATGAACTTATAAATTAACATATTTAGATATTTTAGGAAATGAAACGTTCCTTTTTACTCAAACATTTTATTACAAAAATTGTTAACATACATAAACATTGAAAGAATAGCATATAAATCCCATATAAACCCTGCCAATGTTTGAACACTCCTTTCTTAGTAATTGATAGAATGATAAACAGAAAATCACTAAGGATGTTAAATATTTGGACAACATGCTTAACAAAATTTAATATTTGATATCTATTAAATAAACAACTCAAGAATATATGTTATTTTGAGTGCAGCAGGAACATTTACCAAGTTAAATGTTCAAGTTAAAACACAAATTCTTGTCTAATAAACACTCATGATAAATGTCAAGGATTAAAAATATACTAACTGAGTTTTCTCACTAAAATTGCATTAAATTAGAAATCAAAAAGTATGTACCTACAAAATTACCAAATGTTTGAGAATGAAGTATAACATTTCTAAATAACTCATGTCAAAAAATAAATTAAAATAAAAAGTTGTAGAATATTTCAAACAATATTAATAAAGCTACAACATATCAAAATATGTGAGATGAAAATAATGCAGTGTTTTGATGAAAATGTATGGCCTTAAATACCTATATTAGAAATACAAACTGTATAAAATTATTTAGAAAGTAAAAGAAAGTAAACAATAAAAACAAAATAACAATCATATATAGATGAACATTTCAGAACGTTAAAAAAGCCAAAATTTTGTGCTTCAGAAAGATTAATACAATTGATAAATCAATCCAAAGCAATGTCAATTAGGAAAATAAAGGAGAAAAAGCAAATCAACAATAGTATAGTTCTTACAACATGAACTATATGTAAAAAATAACAACTTAGATTAAATGGAAAAAATTCTAAAATAACTTCTCTTACTAATACAGAAGAAAGATGGAAAATATAAATAACATTCTTTATAATAAAAAAATAAATTTCTACTAAAAAAAGTTCCCACAAATATATCTTCAGGCACAGATGATGTTCCTGGAAGAATTCTATCACACTTTTCCTTCATAAATAACATCACCTTAATATACATACATACTTTCAGAAAATAGAAGAGAATGAGAGCCTCAACAACTTGCTATAGGAAGGCAGAATTACCCAAATACAAAAATATGATATTGACATTACAAGATAAGAAGAACACACCACACAAATATCCTTCAGGAACATCAACCCAAAAAGGCATAACAAATATTGGTAAATGAAATCCAGCAATATATAAAAAGTTTTATAATGTCCATGACCAAGTGGAATTTGTCTGAATAGCCATATAATAAATAAATCAATTTAATAAGTACATAAACATCTTTTCAGAAGGGAAGCCCAGACCCAGATATTTTCGGAACATGAACACATTGTTTATCCTTTAGCCCATAAGATGTGAAGGTGAAGGCCTGTTGACTTCAGCAGTGAAGTTTCATCATCTCAGTTTTCTGATTCCTACATCACAGCTTTCTGTCACCAGGAAGAGGAGAACAAGAAGTCAAGTATTCTTGAATTCATTGTTTCATTAGTGACTTCAGAGGTAGTGGCTTCCCTGGTAGGTCTGTTCTATATTGTTCTTATAACCATTCTATTAGGCTTAGTGAGAACCTACTTGTCAGCCTTTCCAACAGTGTTCTAAGCATTTAGTTATCTGTAGCAATTTCCTTCTTAAATTACATAGGGTGGTTTCTGTTTCCTGAAGCAAATTCTCTCTGACAGAATCATATTATTAATATTTGAATGTCAAATACTATGTACTTGCTTAAAAGTAACACCAACCATTTAGTATAAACTTTGAACACTTAAATTGGAATTTTGTTTTACTAATTTTCTGATTATTTTCTGTATATCTGACACATTGCAGAGCTTATACTCCATAATTATATGAAGCATTTTGTGGGAATTTCCAGAAATGTTAAACTTTTGTAGGAATTTAGTTATTTCTCTTTTCAATATAACCAGATTTAATATTTTCAAGACATTCAACAATACGGTCACCGTATTTTTTGGGGGGTATTTATATTCATAGATTAACAGATTTTCACATTTGCTCAGTCTTCCTCATTCTCAATCTAATGCATGGATTTATTTTTTTAAAAATATCAAGAAAAAATAAAAATCAAAGACATAAGGGGGCTGAGGTAAGAAAGGTAGTTCAGTGAATACAGAATTATAAGTAATCATAATTTCTTTATTTCGCATTTGAGTTTTGCAACTGCTCATCATAGTAATTTTTAAGCCACTGGCATGCCTTACCCACATTAAATGAGTGTGATTGTCTGCTTTTTAAACATTCCTGCTACCAATTCATTGTTTTTGGTTTTTATCCTTTTGTTTCTGGTATAGTGTCAATTTTCTTCACATTACTTTAGATATTTGTAGTCAACCCCAAAACCTTACATATGAAATGTAAAGGGAAATACTCGGCTTTAATAAAATTGAAATTTAAATAATAGATTTTACATAGGGTTGTGATTTGATCTTGTCAGTCTTGGTTTACATTTATGAACCTAGCATGTTTATTCAGGGTGATTTATTATATTCTCAAGATTGTCTCGGCTTTGTATGATATTTGTGGTCTCCCTACTTATACCATTTATGCGATATAGACATCTCCTACTCTTTCAAACTCTACTTTTATAGGCATTTGTTTATAAATAATGCACAGTTTGCCCAGACTGCTCAGTTGTTACGTTCTCTAAAACATCAGGATCATTTGTGTCGATGCATTTTAAACATGCCACATCCTATGCCTCATTAAACACACCTAATATCTTATCTTACTAATGCTATTCATCCTTTAGGTCTTAGCTTACGTGAAATTTCTACAGAAAGGACTTTTTGAACAACTGTTAATAATTTGATTACTCTTTTTCTCTTTTATAATAATCTGTCCATTTTTCACATCCTCAAATATCATATTTAATATTTATTTATCTTCTCTAATACTCTGTAAACTTCAGATTGGCAAAAGAAAACATAAATGCTTTGTGTACCACTGTGTACACAGTGCCCAAAACACTTCCTGGAATACACAGGTGGTGTTCAGTATTTAAAGGAATATAAGATTACTCTAATGCAAAAATGATCACCCAGATAATTTGCCTCTCAGGATGATTTCACTGTAAAAAGTTATGCATTAAAAATAAACTCATAAAAATGTGATTCTATTAGCAAAGTATTGAAACTGACCTCATAGAAATGTTGTGAATGTTGATAATTCTTTAAGAAATGTCATTCTTGGGATTTATATATTTTTATGGCTTCATGGGCAAAGGTAACTGGAAGGAAGAAGATAAAGACAGAATTATTCATTTATGCTAACTGCCAAAACTTATTTGTAATTAATTATTGCCTGGATTTTGATTGAGTGAAAGCACTACTACACTATTTTACATCAAGAATAATAACGTTGTTGGAGTAATAGCCTCTCATTCATTTTAATTTTAGACTTATTTTTGTTTATATCTACAATCTTACTTATTTAGTGTAATATGTCTATTTTATGTCCTTTTTATCTACCTTTTTGTTTTAGTTTTAATTGATTATTCTAATTTCCCCTCTATTAGTGTATTATTTATATAATCTTTTACCATTCTGATAGTAATTACCATAGAAGTATCTAAATTTATGATTGATTTCTTATAATGTAATTTAAATTATATCCTTTACCACTTTTGGGATAGCTTAAGACAATTTCACTACTTTTGTCTTTCACCTTTAACATTGCTGATATCACATTAGCACTACATACATTTTAAATTTCATATGTTATCATTTTTATACTGTATAGTACATATGTAGTCAACATTTATTTTCATTTATCCCTATATCTAAACATTCTATTGCTCTTCCTTTTTCATGTCATTCCATCTTTCCATCTGTGATTATATTCTATCTTAACAAATTTTTAATGTATTTCTCTTAGAAGTCTGATTGAAATGGACGTTTAAACTGTTGTCAGATAAAATGTTTATGAACTCTTAATTTTGAATGACATATTAACAGAATTTAAAAGTTTAGTTTGGAAGTTATTTTCTTTCACCACTCTAAAAATTCTATCCCACGTCTTCTAGCTTATTTATGTTGAAAACTCAGTTGTTAGTCATCTCACAGCTACCATGACACTAATGTGTGTATTTTTCTCCAGGTAGTTTTAAGATTATCTGTTTTATTTATAATTGTCCTACTATGATATGCCTTGATACTTTTGTAACTATGTTATTGATGGCTAGTAGATAATTTTGATTCTATGGGTTGATCTCCGTATCACCCATTCTTTTTTTTTTTTTTTTTTTTTTTTTGTGACGAAGTCTTGCTCTGTCACCCAGGCTGGAGTGCAGTGACACGATCTTGGCTCTCTGCAAGCTCTGCCTCCCAGGTTCACGCCATTCTCCTGCCTACAGGCGCCCACCACCATGCCCGGCTAATTTTTTGTATTTTTAGTAGAGACGGCGTTTCAACGTGTTAGCCAGGATGGTCTCGATATCCTGACCTCGTGATCACCGCGCCCAGCCCTCACCCATTCTTTTCTATTAGCGGCAGTGGTCTTGAATTCAGCTTGACTATGCAGTTTGTAAAAACAATAGTTTCACCTGAAACCACATTTATGGGCCGGGCGCGGTGGCTCAGACCTGTAATCCCAGCACTTTGGGAGGCCGAGGGGGTCGGATCAGGAGGTCAGGAGATCGAGACCATCCTGGCTAATAGGGTGAAACCCTGCCTCCACTAAATACAAAAAATTAGCTGGGTGTGGTGGCTGGCGCATGTAGTCCCAGCGGCTCGGGAGGCTGACGCAGGGAGAATCGCTTGAACCCTAGCGGTAGAGCTTGCAGTTAGCCGAGATCACGCCACTGCACTCCAGCCTGGGGGACAGAGGGAGACTCCCTCTCAAAAAAAAGAAAAAGAAAAAACCACATTTACTGAGTTTGAAGAAAGGAAACAGCAAAGAACATTCACTAACAGCATAGCAATGATCTCCTGATTTTCATGCATAGCATCTGATGTCCCAGTCATGTGTATTCACTGTGTGTTTGTTGACAACCTCAGCTCCAGAAAGGTATCAATTATGGGATTGCTTTGGCTTAATTACATTTCCAACTCAGGAAAATAATTACTCAGGACAATGAGATTAGCTTCCATTCTCCAGGTAAGCTGCATCTCATCAGTCCCGGTTATTTATTACTCAGTCTCAACAAGCAATTACAGGTGCTTGGTTTCACACTCTGTTCAGATTCTCATTTGTCTTAAATAAAACATGTTTAGTCAATCTTGAGTAACCCTATGAGTAAAAGTTACATGGAGTATCCAAAAATGCAAAAATCTTTAGGTATCTCTAAGGTTATAATAAAAATCTTAAAATCTTCTAACCCTTTTCTTTGGATTTACCTCCATCTTAGTCTCTGGAATGCTTGCTACAGTTTAAACAGACATTTTAAAAAATAATACTTTGGGGAAACATCTTCAATATTTGATACGTTAAGACTATTAGGAATTCCCTCCTGGAACACATTAAACATAACCATAACCCCAATGCTTACTGATAGTCCTTTACTACCTGGACTATTTGTCACACAATTTTACCTACCATTACTTGAAAATTTCTACAGATGTTAATAGAAGCATTTAACTGTGTGTGTAACTTTCTCAAAGCTAAATTTCTTTCTTTCTATTAGTCTCCATGTATACTATATTAGTTTGAATTTTACATCAACTATTCAAAATATTTTTCTCATAGGGATTGTTTTCTGTAGACTTTAATTTTTATTTAACTATACATATAAACCAAAATAATTTGTATTATACACATAGCTATTGAAAAAGTATTCATGTAGAGATTAACACACCAACAATTACTTAATAGTAATGTAATTGTTAATACTAATGTAATTGTTTTATACCTTATTTGGGGAAAAAAGCCACAAATATTCATTTTTGAATTACTTAAAATTAATGTTATCGTTTATATATTCTTGGAGAGAAAGTGCTCTTTTCTTATATACTCTACATTTTATGACTTAGAATCCTTAGAGATCACTACTCAGCAAAATCTACGGTCCTTCCTATCTTGGGGCATAACTTTATGACTTGGGGCAAGTCACAAAGAACACATGTTCTTTGGTTCAAGTTTCCAAGTATCACTAGGGAAAATCATTCATTCATCTTGCATTCATTCAACATGGCATTTATATTCATCTGACTCTTCCAACCAATTGTACCAGAGGAAATATGGGTTTCTTTTCCTTCACTGGCACAGTGGCTAACAGGAAGCAGAGGTAAGCCCCACAATTGACAGTGATGAGTTTGCATTATATACACAGACCATAGGAGTCTCAAAAACTGACCTCACTCTTCTGACCCTTCAGCATTCCCAGTCATGTCCTTTAAACATACCAGAGCATATTGGAATTAATATGTTAAAAATCTTTCTTTAATGAAGGTTTATACCTTCACCAAGATTTCTACTGAGTTTAATACAATATTAGTGTTGAAATATTTGAGCAAAACATCTCCCTCTGCCAGAAAAACAAATACTGTCCAGATCTGGTTTGATTGCATCCAGCAAGGTAATGGCAAAAATTTGTGACTTAGAAGAGAGAGAATTTTGTGATCTCATGATTTACCCAACACATGCCCCAATTCCCACTGAATCATATAAAACTTTCCCAAAAATATTCCTCATTCACTACTTCTCATATTCAGATGAAAGACAGATTCACTCAGTTGAGGCAGCCAGCCCTTAATTTCCTTACCTTGCCCTATGGTAGTTTCTTTGGCTATATAGCGAATTACTTCAAAACATACTTCGAAATTGTGAGCAAATGAACTCATCATCAAACAGTTATTATGGTGCTGGATTACATAGGTTAAGAATTCAAATAGGTCATAATGAGGATGGTTTTTCCCTGCTCCATGATACCTGGGGCCTAAGAGGGATGACTCCAAGCCTGGAGGCTAAAATTATTTGGTTCTCATTTCTTCAAAAGAATGCTGGCTTGCAATGGGAATGAAGGGCCTCATTTACTTTCTACCTGGGCCCCTACCTGTGAACTCACCATGCCCCCTCCCTAACAGGATGGTGCTTGGATTCCAAGGGTTTGTATTCTTAGAGTGAGCAGGAAAGAAGCAATATCCTTTGTATGGCACATATATCCCTTTTGCCATATTCTAGGGGACTAAGAAATTACAAATTAACTAACATTCAATCCAAGATGAAGCTATGTGTCACTTTTCAGTGAGAGGAGTGTCCATAACATTATAAGCAAGACATGCAAGAGAAGAGACTGAGAGAGGAGAATAAATTGTGGAAATCAGTGAAAAGTCCAAAATACTGGTAACTGGAATCCAATAACGTAAAGTGATAGATAATAAAGAAAAGTAATATTTGAAAAGATAATGGATACAAATTTTCAAAACCTGATGAGTGTCATTAGAAGACAATGTTAATGACTAGTTGTGTAGGCTTTTCCTCTATCATCAGACACACCAGAGAATTTGATCTTTCATTAAATCCAGCTTACAACATTAACTCAAGGAACAATTAGGAATCTGTATGGGATCAATGATGAATAAGAATTCAGCCTAGGTTCTGTACTGAACAAAACCCTTGTATCTCATTGTTAAACATTATTTAACAAGTAATGAATGGCTGGATTTCATGAGATGTAACTGAAACAGAAAAGGGGGTTATTTATGAATCCTTTGAGAATTTTGTAGTTAGCCAGTCCTATATCCTTGAGGGAATAATGTGACCAGCTAAGGGTATTCTTTGAAGGGTATTCTCTATGGCTTTTTTGAAATGACCGCTTTCTCAAACAGGCTCACTTCTCATGTTTACATACATCATGAGTGGCATCAAGTCATATCCTTGACTTTAGGATATCTGAACCTTTGGAAATTGTAACTAGAAGTCTTAAAACATTAGCTATGTATTGATTCTCTCACCTTCAGAACAATGGAATGTCCTCTTTCATAAGGTAAATCAATCTGATATGGAATGAAACCTGTTTTGTGTTTTTTGTTGTTGTTTTTGGTTTTCCTAATGAAGAAGATTGTCAATCCAAACCTATAACCATTGTTGTTTGAAAGCATGAGCATTGCAGGGTAGTATCAGAAGTGGGGTTGACTGTTAGTCTCCAAAATCTATTAGTTAAAGAAATTTTAAGTTAAACATATATATGTATAGAGAAGAGTTAAAAATTTTTGATGATGGCATGGTGGTCCTCCTGTCCTTGGTTTGAAGAACTGAAAGCAGCAGATATTCAGTGGTGAATCTTATCAGTGGAATATAAATGAAATACCTTCATCTCAAAAAATTGATAAAATAGATTGCAAAAAGGGGGTGTAAAAAGTTGGTAATGGCTATGAAATACCATTTTCTGAGTGTTGCCAACCCTTAGCAATAATACGTCCATTGATATGAGAAGGCAAAGTAAACAAAATTGAGCAAAGAAAAATTTGAGGCATATTTGAAACTATGGCAGGAAAAATAATGCCTCCCCCAAAAGTTGCCACACCCTAATTGCCTAAATCTATGTATATGTTCATTTAAAAAGCAAAAGTAACTTTTGAAGACATGATTACAATAAGGATATCGAGTTGGAGAAATTTTCCTTAGTTATCTAAGAGGACACAATATAATCACAGGGTCCATATAAAAGAGAGTCAGGAAGGTCAGAGTCAGGAAATTCAGAGTCAAAGAGGGTCCATATAAAAGAGAGATAGGAATATGACAACAGAATAGGAGATCTTTGGAGTAAAGCAGCCAAGAACCAGGGAACACATGCACTTTTCAGAAACTGGAAAAGAAAAGGAAATGTTTTCTTCCTTAGAGTCTCGGGAAGGAATACAGGTTTGCTAACACCTTGATATTAGCCCCATAACACCATTGGACTTCTGACTTCCAGAACTGTAGTATAATAACACTATATTGTTTTAAGTCACTATATCTGGGATAATTTGTTACAACAGCAACAAAATGTTTAGGTACCAGCAACATAAGTTTCAAATATGCAATGATGAGTAATGAGGCAAGACAAATGATGTACCTCTGATCTAAATAATGGTAGATGCTATGATACAGATAGTACTCATTCTCTATATGGACTTTATTCAACCCTCCTTTTAAGAGGGAAAGAGACTATTTTGGAATCTGGGCCAATTCGCTACCATGCAAATGTGCTCTTCATTGGTATTAGCAATGTTAGAGTCATTCAAAAGAAGGAGAATGGCTGACAGAAAATAATGATAATAAGAAAGAACTAAACTAAACTGAGTAGTACCATAATATTTAATAAATAATAGGATAATTTAAATAGATAAAATTAATATGGTTGCCATAAAAGAAAAAGAAAAAGCGAAAAAAACCCTAGTGGTGCATTGTTGCTATCTGGGTGGAGGAAAACCAATCCCTGGGTCAGGTAACACACCAGCTTAAACAGCCTGTTAAATATGTTCCCTTTGTTCTATCTTGAAAAAATTTAAATCCAATAATGCAAAAATGGATGGAAAACAATATCAAAAACCAAAGCTATATAAAAGATGAGATTAAACTGAATCTTTTAATGTGGTAGTGGTAAAGGATGAATGACTTGAGGCTTAGTGTTATCTCACCAAACCTCTATCTAAGACTGTAAGACTGCATGCTAAGGTTAAAGTTAAATAGTCTGCGGTAGAAAATAATATATTTTGAGAGGAATAGATTTTAATGCAAAATATGCTGGAAGACAAGAAGACACAATTAGATGACTTAAACTGAAACATGGAGGCCACATTCATACTATGGCAGCAGTCACCAGGGTTATAGCATAACTATAGATTAACCTGTACCATGGTATGGTAACATTACCTGCAATAGCATGCCTAATTGGGAAGAAGGAGAGTATAAATTGGAATAACTACCATTGATGGCCTATAGTTGAATATTGGGCAATTCTGAAATTTGTTATATTATTATAAGTAATAGGAAACTTTTAAATAGGAAAATTTTAGAACAGCTGAAACTAGAAATACAGTATTTAATAAAAGAATGGTACAAGTAGGCACACTTACACTCAAAATACCTCCAATTACAAGAATCCTGTGAGATTCTAAGGAAAGTTAGCACAGTCGAGTGACTATGGTTAAAAATAATTTATTATATATGCCAAAATAGCTAGAAGATTGGGAATGTTCCCAACAGAAAGAAATGATGAACGTCTGAGGTGAAGGATTGATTATCCCAGTTACCCTGATTTGATCATTACACATTTGCATGTAAATATAAAAATGTCACATGTACCCAATAAATATAAAAATTATTATGTATCAGTTAACAAATTGAAAAAAGTGTATAGTTCCTGAAAACAAATGTTCACTTTATGGCTTAAATTAATTCCACCAATGGCCTCTCTGTTTCTAGGTATGAATACACTAAAGTATAAAGTTGATTGTTATGCTGTCATACAGGTAGCTAAGGTTTTCTTTCATTTTCTATCTTAATTTTGAAGAACGCTGAACACCTGTTCTTTTTTTTTTTTTTTTTTTTTTGTAGAGGTGGAGTTTTCCCATGTTGCCCATGCTGGTCTGGAACTCCTGAGCACAGGTGATCCACCCGCTTCTGCCTCCCAAAGTGCTGGAATTACAGGCATGAGTGACTGCGCCTGACCCATTTCCTTGTTTCTCTTTTCTTTGTTTATCCCACCTCCCATAGAAACAACTGAAGAATAGCAGAATACAACTATTCGTTCCCTAGGGCGCCTAAATTTCCCAGCGTTCTTTAGAATCTGATGAGATGAGGTTTAGATCTGATGACCATCAAAAGTAATTGGATTCTTTACATTGATTATATTATAGAATTGTTTTCAGAAAAGATAGTCAAGAAATTTTAGGAAATGTAATATATAACTAATTGGTGTAGCCTATATGCTGTACCAATAGGATATATAATAGGATATATAAGCAACGGTTCATTAAACCATCTAAAACTTAGGACTCAGGCCAATCTTTTAAATCATTAAGGATATTCTCCGCATGGACCTCAAGAGATAGTAAATAAAAATATGAAATATATACTGGCTTTACTGAATTTTTCTGACTATAAAGTTCTATAATGTTATATGAGACTTTTTGTATTTTTATTGACACATATTCTTCCAATGGGTATCTGATTGGTGACTACAAATATCGTTCCCAGAAATAAATATGAATATTATGTGATTCAGAACAAAAAGAGGTTTCTGAGAGACTTGCAGACAATAGTAGTCCAAGGGGTGGCATTTGGGATATATGATGCTAAAGCTGGTTTATATCATCAGTGATAATATATCTTATTAGATTAGTATGATTAAGAATAAACTTGTTATGCTGAAGTGCTAACCCGCTCCTTAAGCCTACTCTATGTTTCCCAACACATTTAATTTTGCTCTTGCTAAATATCCACCTCAGGTTGGCAGAGATTCAGACAGAGTATCCATCTTGACAAGTCCTTTCAGAAACAGTAGCAGGGAGAAAGTGGATATAGAGAATCATGCACTAAGCTTCGAAAGTTTATAAGCAAAAGTGCCATGGGTTTCTTCTACTCAGACTCCAATGTCCAGGCAAGTCATATGGCCACATGTAACATTACGGTGTGCAGGAAAGTGCAGTTTTATTGTGTGCCCACAAAGAGGAGATCCAAAATATTTGTAGTAATTCTAATTATTAAAATATGCAGGCTTATTAACTTGGTTCTATTAATAACGGTAGCTAGGAATTAGAATTTGCTATATTGTATGTACCATATTTCATTTGAACATGTTGTAAAGTGTGGGCACAAAAATATATTATTTTTAAAGGTGCTATGCATCTCACATATGTATATTTTGAAGTTATATTCTAATTGCTCACAACCGTTAGAAACCATTCCTCTTTTGTCTGAGTACAATTATATTTAGATTTAGTAGTTTAACACATAGAGTCTAAAATGTTTCTTTTAATTTATCGAATTAGATTGTGATCATATTAAAGGAATAAAGATATTGAGTATGCTCTGATGCAAAATTGTTATGTGCCCACTTGAATTACTATATTAACATATTCAATAATTAAGATGATAATGTTCAAAGGCATTTGCAATAGTAAAATATTCCCTTTTGTGAAGGTTCCTTATTCTCTCAATTCTCCTGAATAGCTAAAAATAATTATTTCGCTGTTGTTTTTTACACATTTATTTTACAAATACAATGTACACATATGTGTTTATATGATTAGTTGTACATTATATTTTGTTGATGCAGAATGGGTGACTACATTTTGCTAAAAATATGACAGTTAATTTACAAGTCCCCTATAATAAACAGCGTAGGAATTAGAAGGAGAGTCACATAGGAAAACATACGTATAATTCTCTTGGGTTCATTGATTTTTCCCTAGTAGGTTGTGTTGATAAAAAGATGTAGCTTTCTTAAGTTTCCTTATCCTAATCTCAGGTGTTAGACTTTTATTTTCTTTCTCATTTTCTATTTCCCTTAAGTTCTTATCTGTCTATATCCCCTTGCTTCTTTGCTTTGGATTCTGCCAACATAACTTTACAAATCTTTTTAGGACTTATGGGAATTGGGGTTCTAGGAATATTTCTGAAGGTGAGTTTCTTACCTGTATTCTTCTAGTTAAGCTTTCAGAGTACTATGTGGAGTTGTCCTCATTTTAAGTCCCCATTATCATATCCTGGTATCTACTTACAGTTTAGCTTCCAACTCATTCTATTTAGGATAAGTGTATTTTATCTGATTTTCTTTCATACTCATGAATCCTTCTGTAACAAACTGTTAATCTGTAATATTACTGTTCTGAAAAGTGGAGTACAGCTTCAGCATGATTCAAAGTATTATATTGCAAGAATTTTCTTCATTCCACTTTAAAATTTGTGAATGCAAAATAATTCATCCATGTTTGAGAAGTCCGAATTAATAAAATATTCAAAAGAAAATAAAAATAAATGTAATTTTAACCTCTATAAAATACAAACAATATAAAAATGTAACAAAATATTACATAATTTATAAAGGTCATTTAAGTCCTTACTTTACATATACATGTATGTATGTATGTGTAAATGTATATGTATGTATAGACATACATATGTGTGTGTGTATATATGTATGTATATACATACATGTACATTTACACATACATACATATACATTTGTACCAGTTCTTCTCTGTATGTCTGGTGGAATTTGGTTGTGAATCTATGTTATCTTGGGCTTTTGGGGACAAAATAATTTTTATTATTGATTCAATATCACTACTTGTTAGACGACCATCTGTTTAGAATTTCTATTTCTTTTTGTTTCTTTATTCATTTCTTCCAGGATGCATAGTTTGTGAGTATAGAGATGTTCATAGATGTCTCTGATGGTCTTCTGTATTTTTTGTAGTATTGATTTTAATGTCTCTTTTTTCACTTCTGGTGATGCTTATTTTAATCTTTATTCTTCATTTTTGGTTAATCTAGCATGTAGGCTATCAATTTTGTTTATCTTTTCAAACAACCAAATTTTAATTTTGTTAATATTTTGTATTGATTTTTGTCCCCTCAACTTCATTTAGTTCTGCTCTTATCTTTATTGTTTCTCTTCTTCTTCTCTTTGGGTTTGGCTTGTTTTTCCTTTTCTAGTTCCTTCAGATGTGACATTGGGTTGTGAATTTATGATTTTTCTTTCCTTCGATGTCAGCAGTTAATGCTATAAATTTTCCTCTTAGCACTGCATTTGTTGCATCCCAGAGATTTTGGCATGTTACATCTCTATTTACATTTGTTTTATTATTTTTAATTTTTAGCTTAATTTTGTTACGAACTCAAAGATCATTCAAGAGCAAATTGTTTAATTTCCATGCATTTGTATAGTTTTGAGAATTTCTTTGTGAATTGATTTATAGTTTTATTCCTCTGTGACCTGAGAAAATACTTGACATAATTTTTATTTTAAAAAATTTGAGACTGTTTCACGGTGTGACATATGATCGATCAAATATGACATAATATCTATCAATAAGATAGACCATATGTTTGTGGCCCAACATATGATCTATTATCAGCACATGGAACAAGTCTAAAGAATGTTTCAGCCAGTAATCCCAGCACTTTGTGAGGCAGATGTGGGCAGATCACTTGAGGTCAAGAGTTTGAGACCAGCCTGGCCAATATGGTGAAACCCCATCTATACTAAAAATACAAAAATTAGCCAGGCATGGTGGCACACCTCCAGTTTACTCAGGAGGCTGAGGCAGGAGAATCCCTTGAACCTGGTAGGCAGAGGTTGCAGTGAGCTAAGATCACACCACGGCATACCAGCCTGGTATGCTAGACTCCATCTCAAAAAAAAAAAAAAAAAAAAAATTCCACCTGCTCATGAGAAGAATGTATTTTCTGCTGTTGCTGAGTAGAACGTTACGCAAATATCTATTATGTTCATTTGGTCTAAGTCCAATTAAAATCCAATTATTTTGTTAATTTTATAGCTCAATAATCTGACTAGTGCTATGACTGGTCAGCTAGTACAGCTAGACTATATAGTATAGTCTAGTATATAGACTAGTATATAGTATATAGTATAGTCTAGTCTAGTATAGCTAGACTCCATCTCAAAAAAAAAAAAATTCCACCTGCTGATGAGAAGAATGTATTTTCTGCTGTTGCTGAGTAGAACATTATGCAAATATCTATTATGTTCATTTGGTCTAAGTCCAATTAAAATCCAATTGTTTTGTTAATTTTGTATCTCAATAATCTGACTAGTGCTATGAGTAAGGGATTAAAGACTCCTACTATTATTGTGTTGCTGTAAATTTCTTTTCTTTGGTCTAGTAGTATTTTGTTTTTATGAATCTGATGTTTTAGTATTGGTTCAATATATCTTTAGGATTGTTATGCATTCTTACTAAATTGATCCCATTATCATTATATAGTGACGTTCTTTGTTTTTTTTTTTATACTGCTGTTGATTTAAAGTACGTTTATCTGATGTAAGCATAGTTACTCCTGTTGGCAGTCGGTTTCTGTTTACATAGAATATTTTCCCTTTTACCTTGAATGTATAATTCAGTGTGGTGTCTTTAAGCTGCATATGGTTTGATTTTGTACTTTTTCTCCATTCTGCCAATTTATATATATTTTTTATTTATTATACTTTAAGTTCTGGGATACATGTGCAGAACGTGCAGGTTTGTTACATAGGTATACACGTGCCATGGAGGTCTGCTGCACCCATCAACCTGTCATCTACATTAGGTATTTCTCCTAATGCTATCCCTCCTCTAGCCCCCACCCCCCGACAGGCCGCAGTGTGTGATGTTCCCCTCCCCATGTCCATGTATTCTCATTGTTCAACTCCCACTTATGAGTGAGAACATGTGGTGTTTGGTTTTCTGTTCCCGTCTTGGTTTGCTGAGAATGATGGTTTCCAGATTCATTCATGTCCCTGCAAAGGACATGAACTCATCCTTTTTTATGGCTTCATAGTATTCCATGGTGTATATGTGCCACATTTTCTTTATAAAGATTATCATTGATGGGCATTTAGTTGGTTCCATGTCTTTGCTATTGTGAACAGCGCCACAATAAACATATGTGTGCATGTGGATAAATGATCTCTTTTTACTTTTGAATTTGAATTTACTTTCATTTGGATGGGATTTTTAAATTTCCTTTTTGGAACATGGCTACAATGTATGCTGTCTAGGGTTTTTCACCTTTGGTTCTAAGTGCTTTCAGTGGCAAAGACTCTCTGTATATGTGTTCCTTGGTTATTGATAGCCTTACTATGATGGTTTTCTCAAGTTGGTTGTAGTAGCTAGCTATGTACAGGGTTTGTGAACAGGCTCACAAATTCCTGCTGGGCTGGGATGGAGGAGGTGTCAGAAAGCTTGTTTTCTAGTGCTATGTGCTCATGTCAGCAGATTTTGTATTGGGTCATGAAGTTCAACCTTCAGGCTAGTAGGTCCCCTCTACTACAGACATTCTGCTACTTTGTGTAGAGAGGGGAAGGGCCAAGACATTCTGCTACCTTGTGTAGAGAGGGGAAGGGCCAAACCTTTCATGCAAGCCTTAGCCCAGTTGGGATGCTGTTGCCCCTAAGAGCCCTAGAATGATCCTCCTCTGGCATGCTTGTGCCAATCCCCTGTTGGAGCAGCCACAGGTGTTTCTGCAGCAGTGGGTGGAGGTGGGAGGAGAAATGCCTATCCCCAAGGCTGTTCTCAAATACTGAGGTCAGTTGGCCACAGGGAGAGAATTTCACTTCTCCCTTGCAGAGCCAGCTAAAGCACCCATGTCTCCATTGGAAGTGTCACAGTCATTCTCAGCCCTTAAGCAGGGAGCTCTCAGGCACAGTAAATTATATGCTCTGATTTCTTTTGTCCCAAAAGCTGCTCCCTTGATGTGCTGCTCTCCACCTTCCCTTTGAAGCAACACTGCCTAAGGGCTAGAACACTGGGAACCTTGCAATCCTCTGTGTTCGGGGAGACTTGTGTGGTTGTTGCAAGCTGAGCAGGTGGTGGAGATGGTCTATGGGGGCTTTGGTGATGTGGAGACACAAGGGCAGAGATTCTCTAATTAGGACACAGTCCCCTGATGGCTGTACTTCCCAGTATAATGCCCCCCACCACGGCTTAGGTCCAGAGTGATATATGTTGGTAGTCTGGTGTAATGCCCTCAAGAAGAACCCAAGTTGCTGCCCACACCAGTGATGATTGGTTTATGAGAGCAGAGGAGCTCTCTGTCAGTTCAGATACTGGCAGTCTGCCTCAGGGATGAGGAGATAAAAACATTCCCACTCAACCTTTCAACAAATTACCAAGTCCCTCATGGTTCCTATGTGACTTCTGCCAGCTTCACGCTTCCCTCTTTCTCTGTACCCTTGTTTATTCCCATTAGCTCTTTACTAGGCTCCACCCTTCCCTTGGCATTCTATTTGAGATATAATTATTCCCCTGTAACTTTGGTTCTACTTTTTGAGAAAAACTAATATCCAACATCTGTAGTAAGTCATCTTGACAAAATATAATTTTTGTTATAAGTAATTTTGCATAAATTCGTAAAAGGCACCAGCCAAATATCAAGCACTAAAATTAACTGCTACCTCGAAATTATGTTTACTTTTGTGTGCTTTTAGATAAATATTCAATATCTTAAAACTTACAATTTCTAATACACATAGAATCTATGTAATGCAGATTAAAATGTTTGAATAAAACTTGAAATGGTAAAAGATATTAAAGCTTAAAACATATTTTTCTTCAAAAATTTTCAAGGGGCTTTATGATAGCTGACAAGAAGCATTTTGTACTCAACTCCTCCACTAGAAGCACCAAAATTATGAATAGATTATCACACCTCAAATCGATGAAACAAGAGAACATGGAAATTCAATGGAAAAGTGACAGACAATAATTAAAGCAAAGGAGAAGGAAGCAAGGCAGCTTGCAAGGCCAGCAGTGGCTGAGAGCTGAGAGATACTCCCCAGTATGGAGAAAGAGTAAGCGAAATACCCTCAGAGGTTTACGTTTGCATCATGTACTCTGGCAATCCTAGCCATAGGAAAGACCCTTAACCCTTGAGGACCCTGAAACTAACATAAAGAGCTAGAAGGAAATTGTGTGAAGGCACTGCACCAATGAGGAAGGTAGCACTGAGTCCCACACATTCTCTGAGACCACAGCAGCTACAGCAAGGCACCATTTTAGAGCCCCATCCTCAACAGACTGCTCACTGTGCTAGAGTCCAACATCACTGGGGCTGAGGCACAAGAGATGTGACAGCTGCTGCCACCAGGCCTTAGGTGCAAGCAACCATGGTGGACCACACCTGAGACTGAGCAGCAAGCAAGGCTCCCCAATAACTGCACTTCACCTGTAAAGACATATAAAGTCTGAAAATAAAGGAATGACAAAAGATATTTCACGTAAATGCAAGCTAGCAGGACTAGCTCTAGTTAGAGTAGATAAAACAGACTCCAAGTTAAAAGCAGTTAAAAAAAAAAAAAAAAGAAAAAGAGGACAATGAAGGGCATCATATAATGATAAAAGGAAAAAATCTGGCAAAAGGATATAACAATTCTAAATATGTATGCACCCAACACTGGAGCACCCAGATTAATAAAGCATATATTCCTAGATCTAAAGAGAGAGACAGACTGCAATACAATAATAGTGGAGGACGTTAACAATGCACTAGCAGCATTAAACAGATCATCTAGACAGAAAATCAAAAAAGAAACATTGAATGTAAACTGGATCTTGGACCAAAGGGACCTAACAGACATTTACAGAACATTTTATCCAATAACTGCAAAATATACTACACATTCTTCTCATCACTACATGGAACATTCTCCAGGATAGGCCATATGTTATTCTTCAAAGCAGTTTCAACACATTTAAAAAAATTATATTATCTTCTAAGAACACAATGGTATATAACTAGATATCAACACGACGAGGAACTTTTGAAACTGTACAAATACATGGATGTGAAATAACACGCTCCTGAACAGCCATTGGGTCAATGAATAAATTAATATAAAAATAAAAAAAAATTATCACAAACGAAAATGGAAACACAACATACCGAAACCTATGGGATTCAACAAAAGCAGTACTAAGAGGGGAATTTGTAGCAATAAACATGTATATCAAAAGAGTAGAAAATTTTCAAATAGTATAACAATGCACCTCAAGGAATTAGAGTAGCATGAACCAGACAAAGCCGAAATTAGCAAAAGGAAAGAAATAATAAAGATCAAAGCAGAACTAAATGAAATAGACATTAAAAAACACACAAGTTCAGTGAAAAGTTGATTCTTTGAAAGGATAAAAAAATGATTAAATGTTAGCTAGACTAACCACGAAAAGACCCAAATAAACAAAATCAGAAATGAAAAAAGCAACATTGCAACTAATACTACAGAAATACAAAATATCATCAGAGATTATGAACAACTATGTATTAAAATAGTGGAAAACATAGAGAAAATGGGTATATTTCTGTAAACATACAACCTATCAAGATTATATGAGAAAGAAATAGAAAATCTGAACAGATCAATAATGAGTAGTGATATTAAACCACTGATAAAAAATCTTTCAACAAATAAAAGCTCATGGCTGAATGGATTCACTATGGAATTCTACCAAACATAGAAAAAGGAAATAGTACCAATCCTTCTCAAAGTATTTCAAAAAACTGAAGAGGAGAGAATTCTTTCTAACTCATTGTAAGAGGCCAGCATTCCCCTGATACCAAACTAACCAGAGGCCTAACAACAACAAAAATACTTACAGGTCAATATCCCTTATGAAGATAGATGCAAAAATTTTCAACAACATAATAGCAAATAAAATTCAGCAGGACATCAAAAAGATAATACATCATGATCTATTGGGATTTTTCTTAAGGATTCAAGGATGGTTTAACATATGCAAATCTATTGAAGGGATATATCACATCATGAAAATGAAGACAGAAACATATACTCACAATAGATGTAGAAAAAGCATTTGATAAAATTCAACATCTCTTCATGACAAAAACTCAATGAACTAGACATATGAGAAACATACCTCAGAATAATAAAGGCTACATATGACAAATCCACAGCTAATGTCATTCTGAATGGGAAAGGTTGAGAGTCTTTCCTCTAAGCACTAGAATAAAACAAGAATGTTCACTTTCATCACTCTTTTTCAACTTAGTATTAGAAAGTCCTAGCCAGTCCAATCATGCAAAACAAAAAATAAAAGATATCCAAATTGGAAAAGACAATGTTAAATAGTTCCTATCTGCAGATGAAATAATGTTATATTTACAAAAACCTAAAGACTACACCAAAATAACTCTTAGTGCTTAAAAATAAATTCAGTACAGTTGCAGAAGACAAAATTAACATACACAAGTTAGTAACATTTCTATACAATAATTAAATAGTTGAAAAATAAATCAAGTTGGTAATCCTATTTCCAGGAGCTACAATAAAAACAAAATACCTAGGAATAAATTTAACTAAGGAGGTAAAAGATCTGTTCAAGGAAAACTATAAGACATTGATGAAAAAATTGAACAAACAAATGAAAAGACATCTTATAGTCATGGATAAGAAGAATTAATATCATTGAAATGACCATACTACCCCAAATAAAATACACATTCAATGCCCTCCCTATCAAAATACCATTTCCATTTTTCACAGAAATAGAAAAGCAATCCTAAAATTTTAATGGAACCAAGATGTAGTCGGAATAGCCAAAGCAATCCTAAGCAAAAAGAACGAAGTTCAAAACCTCACACAAACTGACTTCAGATTATAAGGCTATAATAATCAAAACAGCATGGCACTGGTATAGAAATAGACACAATGGAACAGAATAAAGCACCCAGAAATAAATCCAAATATTTAAGATTTTTAACAAAGGAACCAAGAACATACGTTAAGGAAATGATACCCTCTTCAATAAATTGTGTTGGGAAAATCAGCTATCCATATACGGAAGAATTCCCTGGACTCCTATCTCTCACTATACACAAAAATTAACTTCAGATAAAATAAATAATTAAATATAAGATGCAAAACTATAAAACTAATAAAAGAAAACATAGAATAAACACTTTAGGACATTGACTTAGGCAAAGATTTTATGGCTAATACCTCAAAAGCACAAAGAAAAATATACAATTGGAACGATGTTAAACGAAAAGGTTTCTTTACACCAAAGAAAATAATCAACAGAGTGATGAGAAAACGTTTTTCATAGGAGAAAAAGTTGCAAACTACTCATCTGGCCGGCAACTAATATATAGAATATATAAGGAATTCACACAACTTAGCAATAGAAAGAATAATCCAATTAAAACGTAAGATAAGAACACGCATAGTCATTTCTTTAAAAAAAAAAAACATGCAAATGGCCCACAGGTATATACAAAAATGCTCAACATCACTTATCATTCGTAAAATGCAAATCAAAACCCCAATGAGATATCACCTTACCCTAGTTAGAATGGCTGTTATTAAAAAAACAAAACAAAAAAATAGCAGATGGTGGCAATGAAGTGGTGAAAAGGTAACTCTTATACACTCTTAGTGGGAATGTGTGTTAATACAAGCACTGTGGGAAACAGTATGAAAATTTCTATGAAAAGCAAATAAAAGAACTACCATACAATCTAGCAATCCCACTCCCAATTATCTATTCACAAAACAAGCTTTCTTATACAGGTATCTCAAAGAGGTACGTGTACTTGTCCGTCCCCTGACATGTGGGGATTACAGTTCAAGATGAGATTTGGGTGGGGAAACAGAGCCAAGCCATATCAGTGAGTGAGTCAAATTTATAGCTATATAGAAGCAATAAAATAAGTCCTAGTGTTTAATAGAATAATAGAGTGACTGTCATTTGCAACAATATATATTTCAAAGTAGCTGGAATTGAAGACATGTTACAAACACATAGAAGAGATAAATACTCAATATGATGAATACCCTCAATAAGCTTTCTTGATCATTACATATCCTTTGCTTTTAAAAGCATTCACATTACTCCATAAATATGCAAAATATTATCTATCAATAAAAGAAAAATAATATTTTCAAGTATGACTACTTCAATTATTTCCTCCTGAAATAGTCATAAAATATATAGGTCATGGAGCACAATTTAGTGGGATAATAATAAGTAGCTTGAGTATCATAAAAATTATGTTTTAAATGTTCAGCTCCCCACTTCCTTACTAGCTGTATGATCTTAAAAAGGCAAAATAACTTCTCTGATTCTCAGGTTTTGGTGTGTAACACAATGTCAATATGTTCTGAATGGTCCATGAGGCTTAAAAAAGCTGAAAGCAGATAGAAAATATTTCTACGCTCTCTGCTGTATAGTGAAGCATTATTAATACACACAGGTATGTGTGTGCACATGCGCACACAGACACACACACAATTTAGTATCACTTTCCTTGAGTTGTCTTCTCAAATGGATTATTCCTATTTACTCCCCACAGGGAAAAGAGATAGGTTGAAAAACAACAGGGACAATCAATATATAATTATATTTTTATGATCAATATTTTATAATTTTTCTATATTCTTGCCTAAAGTTATTTTGCTATGTTCGCTAATAAACTTTATTAGAAAAATACATATCAGAACTAAAGCATTCTTTGAGATGTTGTGTTCAAAAATAAGTTGTATATGGCCGTGTTTTTATTGTTTGTCAAAATTTAATATGTTCTTGTAGTATCAAGTAAAACGATAAAATACAGCATTTTATCATGCAGTCAAATTATACTAGAAATGAGAGGGCAATGATCTTTTACCAAGCCAAATATAAAGATGATAAAAGTGTATATGGTTTCTGTTGATTCTAAATGTCTAATTATCTCAGAAAGTTATGATGGAAAAGTTCTACCTCAGACTTATTTTAGTGTATATTATAGGATTATTGGATGAATTTCTTCACTTTTATAGAGAATGAGATGCATAGTAAACTTTGAAACAGTTGCTAAGATGTCTATCTTTAAAACGAAATAGAGATTATCTCTTTCAAAATAAAAGAATGCACATGAAAAGTACTTATAAAATGTTTATAAAAATATATTACTTCCACAGAGCAGTTCTCAAATCATGGGTGTGCACTAGGTTTTTATACCTTTTTAAGTCACCTTTAGCTCACTGCCACTTTTCCGTCCACCCCCTTCTTAATTACTGCATCTGCCTCTCTCTCACCAGCAATTATTTCTAGTATGTGATTGCAATATCATTGTTTCTTTAGTTTTTCTGAACTTTGGCATTTTATTACTGTGTTAAATCTCAAGTTATTGTTTTGGTGTGATAGTCTTAGTATATTGTTTAATTGGACATTTTTTCTTGTTTCTTTTTTCTTTTTGATGTTATTTGATTAAGTGAGATGATGACAAGAATAGGTAAAACAGCTGGAGTTGCAGTAGATTTAAGTACATGGAGAAGAATGAGACTGATTCCTAGGAGAAACACCAATAGGTAGAAGACAGAGAGTGATTCTCCACACACCTAAATTAAGTTAGTTACACTTTGTATTTTGCAATAATGTAATTATAGGGAGAATTCAGAAACATATTAATACAACATCTTTATGTGACATTAACACAAACTCACCCAGCCTGTAAAACATGTATCAGTCTACTTGTAAATCAGATAACACATCCCTGGATAGCATAGCTTTCAGAGTCATTCAAAAACTGCCTATTGATTTTTTCCCCTTATTTATGTAAAAATTGCTGTGAATATGTTTCAATTTAAAGGCCACTCTCTTTGTTTTTTGACATATTGAAAACATTTTCCTACTTATAGTATTTGAACATTTTGACAATAAATTCTTACTTGACATATTATAATTTCCGTAGTGCATTTTAAGCTAGCCACAGAGATACTAAGATACAGTTACATAATAATGAATCTGGGTGGATAAGTCATAACTTTCACACGAATAAATGGTTAGGTCTCTAAAAATACCAAAATGCCTATTGATTCAAAATTTCAATGCTTCTTTATAGGAATAGCAGTATCTATCTCATAATACGGCTACTGTTTGAAAAAATAAAGTACAGGAGAAAAATTACTCTCTAAATTGAAAATACAATAAGTACCTTGATGATTTTATTTAATATTTAACATTTTAGTGAATTTTTCTGATCATTCCTTGAGTATAAGTAGTATTTTAATATGCATTCTCTGTATCTTTATTGTAGATTCTCTTAAAAGAGTTTGATGTTTTCATTTAAAATTATCAGGACTTCCTGACCCTACTTATTCTCCAAATGAAATAATATTTATATTTTAATGTTCTAATGAATTTAAAGGAGATAAGGCCTGCATTTTTAACCACAAATATTTGCTTGTTTTGAAAGATGCTTCATATTTCTAATATTCTCTCATGCCAAATCTACCTTTTGAAAAAATGCTCAGAAATTGATTTTTGTATAAAACAGTATTATTTCTTATTCAAGGATTCCTGAAAGCATATATATTTGAACCACATACATATAGGGCACTGTTGAGGAAAAATACCACTAGAAGAGTTTTTATTTTCACTTTAATTCAAAAAGATTCTTTTCATTGTTTTTAGCATAATAGATTGTATTTGACATTGTCTGAGTGCTCTCTGAATAGTTTATTTAATAACGAGCGTTTTGCATATTTTATCTCATTTATTTGTCAAAACAATTCTTTGAGCTAGATATTATTAGTCTCATTTTTCAGGACAGGAAATTGAGGTGTTAAGAGTTTTGAACAACTTTACCAAATAGATAGCTCATTAATAATTAGAGTTGAAAGGTTTATGATACCCAAGTGTGTTTTATGCACATATAATTTTTGTATATTGGTTGTGTCAGAGTCTAATCAAAATCAAAATCAATAGGTGATCAGGAAATTGGGAAACAGGAAAATAGAGAAAGGGGGGAAAATAAAATGGTGATCATTTGTGGAATCACTGAAGATAGATTGGAATCCAAATTGTTTTCTTCCACTTTGAGGTTTTCAGCTTTGATTATGAGGGGATTATGAGTGAAAATTGAAACTTTCACTGTGGGTCTGATAATTCACATAATTGCAGAGTCAAAGAAGCTGAAGGAGGAGATTCAGCAGGAGCTGGACTTCCAACAGATCTTCTGGGTCTAATAAGGGGGAAAAAAATGGGAATCCAGAGGGTAAGTGGCAATCGGCGTCAGCTAAAACATTTTTGCCCTGACCCATATTGGAAGTGTAAGAGTTTGGCTATTTCATTTGCACCTACCAAATCTCACAGAAAATGTCCCTTGTAACTACGTGAATTTAGACATACACAGGGCAAGGAATATTGGAAAAATACACACCCAACTTAGCTATGCTGACACACTGTAAACCTACTACATTCCACGTATATACAAGTCTGTGGGCTTGTATATATCCCACGTATAGCAATGTTTAACTTCCAAATAAAGACATGGGTACAATCATACCTCTACCAAAGAAAATGCATCTTTTCCTCATAACCAGTAGTTCCTCCTTATCTGTGGGAGATATGTTCCAAGATCCTCAGTGCATGACTGAAACTGGATAGTACTGAACTCTGTATATGCTATGCATACATTTCTTTTTTCTTCACAATTTCATGGATAGAAGATTCATTCTTAGTGTAGATTTTAGCAACTTCAGCATACAATTTTTTAATTTCTTTGTTAAGTCAAGAACTTTCACCTTTCACTTAAATGAAGAACTTTATGTCTTCTCTTTGGCCTATTCAAACTGCCAGCATCTTGTGTTTTGGGGCCATTACTATGTAAAATAAGGGCAACTTGAACACAAGCATTGCAATACTGGGGTAGTTGATCTGATAACAGAGAGGACTACCAAGTGACTAACTGGGGAAACTATAGAGTGTGCAGGTGCTGGACAAAAAGAGCTGGGCACAGTGGCTCATGCCTGTAATCCCAGTACTTTGGGAGGCTGAGGCGAGAGGATCACCTGAGGTCGGGAGTTGAAGAGCAGCCTGGCAAACATGGCGAAACCCTGTTTCTACTAAAAAAAAAAAAAATACAAAAATTAGCTGGGCGCAGTGGTAGGTGCCTGTAATCCCAGCTACTTGGGAGGCTGAGGCAGGAGAATCACTTGAACCCAGGAGGCCAAGGTTGCAGTGAGCTGAGACTGCACCATTGCACTCCAGCCTGGGCATCAACAGTGAAAGTCTACCTCAAAAAAAAAAAAAAAAAAAAAAAAAAGATGATTCTCGTCCTGGACAGGGTGGAGTGGGAAGACATAAGATTTTCCCACTCAGAACAGTGACAAGGTAAAACTTATAAACTGTTATTTCTGTAATTTTTCATTTAATATTTTCAGACCACAGTTGACTGCAGTTTACTGAAATTACCAAAAGCAAAACCAAGGATAATAAGGGGCTACTATAATAATAAAAAATAAAAAATGTGTTCATTGAAAGATGCCTTAAATCTCTCTCCCAAGGCTCTATATCCATGAGCCTTGTTTTTTTTCTAGGTTAATTATGTGCTACCCCTCTTTGATGTACATTAACTTAAATACTGAAATTCAAGGTTATCTACTAATAATAGTATTCATGTTATTTGATAGGGTTATGGAAGAGGATAAAATAAAATTATTAATACATATGATAATATAACCATATAAAATTCAAAATAAGGGACATTCATAATTATTATAGTTCTGGTATCTTCAGGTGGTCATGTGGTTATAACCGGTAATTAAATCTGCCTTCCCTGACTACCCATTTATGTTTTCTTGCACTAAGCAAGCAACTCAGCTAAGTATGGTTCCTTGCATGTTGGGTGGTACACAGTTTTATTCCAAAAGTTTAAGACTATCAACAGGTTTGCCTGTATTGTGTTGCTATGATTTTCGTTTGGCTTCACAACCAGGAATTGAAATACAATAAGACATCCAGGAGATCCCCTCCATTTCAGACATACTCCTACTTATTCTCATTATGTAGTAGGAATCCAATGTCACTTTGAAAATCAGAATACATCACTCAAAAATGTGGAGTAATATCTTTTTTTTTCCTACTGATTCACTGGCATTGTGGCCATTTGAGCTCCTCATCTTCCAGTTTGGAACCCTGTGAAATATTTTACATGGGTGCTGAAGACACATGCAGCTGAACTTTATGCACAGTTTAAAAATCAAGAGCATGATAAAATGATAATTTTCAGAATATTTTGTAGGATAATTATTTTGAAAGTAGGTATAACTTTGTCCTTTCTTAGATGATAAGTCAATGCAGGTATACCTTTGGCTGCTTTTCCAGGAATTTGAGAAGTCAGATAAAATACATGTTCAATTCTGTTTCAAAGTAGAAGGGCAACTTCTTTCATTTCCCATAGTTGAAAATTATTTTTTAAACTTGGTTCTATTGATATACTAAGACAATGTTGTATAATACATTCTTGCCACTGGCTACTCTTTTGACATTTCAGAATAAGAATACGTTCAAATGCAAAAACATTTGAAAAATTAATTATATACCCAAGTTGAAAATTCCTGAACCACATTCATTTATTCAATCTAAAAATACTTAATTTCCCTTTTTAGAGCTATGATTTGTGTTAATATAGTGTATAGAGTTGTGCCAAAAAGTGAACATAGCAAGCCTGAGATTGACCATCCTTAGAAAAAACTACAAGTTTGGTACTTGTTTGGTCTCCGGGAACTTGGCTGATAATCCATTCCCTACACTGATATAAAATGCTGATTAAACAAGTGTGTCTGACTGTCCCTAAACTGTTTGCATACGTGGTGTGTTTTGTGCTGAACATGCTTTTCTTCTTTCTTCGATGTGCTAGGCAGAGGGCGCCTATGTGAGTGGGCTCAAATAAAAACCTTGGACCCTAAGATCGCATTTAGCTAACCTACTAGCCAACACTTTGCAGACGTTGTAACATATTTTTTTCAGAGAATTAAGTACTCTGTGTGAAGCAACTGGGAGAGGACATGTAAAACCCTGTGTTTGGTTTTCTCCAGACATTACTCTACCTACCTTTCCTTTTGCTAATTTTGCTTTGCATTTATTTGCCGTAATAAACTGTGTGAGCATAATGGCTTCTGAGCCATGCGAGTCCTTATAACAAATTGTAATAATTTCTATAAAGAATAGCCTAGAATAATAAAGCAGAGAGTCTTGTGAGGTCAAATTTGATTTGGAGGTTAAGTTAAGCTTTTTGAATACCTTCGCACATTAAATTTCTTAGTGTATGAAAAATTACAATTCTCTGGATTCCATTTTCTAAATGGTAGGAAAAAAGCATGGCATTCTCCTGTTAATGCAGATATTGGAGAATAATAATATTTCTCATTGGTTCTACTTTTCCTGTTGAGCTAGGCCTACTTTTTCTACACTATATTGCTCACGTCCCTGCTTATTTCTGTAAAACCTCCTATATGAAATCTTTCATTTAATGAAAAAGGCATGATTTTTCAACCAGTTTTATGTGCCCAATGGTGTGATAGAAACTAAACATACAGAAATGCTACAAAGAATTCTTCGTCTTGCAAGAGCTATTCATAAGCAATAGTCAATTACAGTAGGACGTATTAAGTTTTGTCATAATATGAAGTATATAGTGTTTTAGAAGCACACAAGAAGTTTGATTAACCACATATTACATAGCTATGGGAGTTTTACCAGAGAAAGTTGGATCCTAAAAGACAACTAGGAGTGAGTCAAATGTAGAGAAGTTTATAACATGTGAAAAGAACAAAGCTCAGTGGTAGCCTGTTGGAAGGTTTTAATCTATAATGAGAGAGAGAAGCAGAGAAATGATCATAAGTAATTTTTAGATTGACTAATAAAACTGGAACCTAAATCTCTAGTTAATTTACCTATGTATTAACTGGAGTTGGATACAGAATATTAAACAAAAAACAAAATCGAATACTTCACTCCCATATATCTTGTTATTTGGTGATCAAAAGACTAATGAGGCTGGGCGTGGTGGCTCACGCCTGCAATCCCAGCACTTTGGGAGGCCAAGGTGGGTGGATCACCTGAGGTCAGGAGTTCAAGACAAGCCTCACCAACATGGTGAAACACCATCTATACTAAAAATACAAAAATTAGCTGGGAGTGATGGTGCGTGCCTGTTGTCTCAGCTACTTGGGAGGCTGAGGCAGCAGAATTACTTGAACCCAGGAGGTAGAGGTTACAGTGAGCCAATATTGTACCACTGCACTCCAGCCTGGATGACAGAGGGAGATGCTGTCCAAAAAATAAAAAAAAAAAAAAGCTAAAAAAGGGCAAATTAACCCAGGTTAGTGTGACCCAAAGTGTCAACTTCCAACAGATGCCAGCTTAGAGAATATTTTTTAGTACATTGTAAGTATAGAAATTGAGAGTAGAGGGTGAGATACATTTACCACAATTTGAATTTACTGTAATATCAAATAACATAGTCAGTGGATTTGAGTCATTGAAGAGGATACTGGTCACTTCAGGTGTTATCAAAGTCATGGTATCACAGTAAGACCCCACAAATATGCATGGTATTTTGGTTTATTATTTAGGATATTTGGGTTTGTCACAGTTATATCAAAAATGATTGAAAATCTGAGAAAATAATATTACTCATATAAGTTACTTTCAAAATTATTTTGATTTTATTCAGCTTACTTTTATTTTTAAATTTAAATTTATCCTCAATTATAGAAATATAATTAATATTTTTACTTTAATAAGATAAGCATCACTTGATTCACATAGATTTATGAAAATACACTTTTTCATAATGCTTCAGTAGTCATCAATGATAACAAAATTAATTTAGAAGAAAGGACCGCCTATGGAGTTCATTCTAGTCTTACTCAGAAAAACAGTGTTGTACATCTTGAGTTTAATTTTTTAGCCATAATTGATGGTGAAGTGGTAAAATCATCATTCAGTATTTACAGATATGTATGGACTTATTAAACAAAAATCTTCAAAATGTTAAGCATCTTCTATTTAACAAGTCCAGGAAAAAATAAAATCCCTAAAAGTTTCATAAATAAAGAGTATTTGGACTAAGAATTGGACAAAAAGAAATGTCCAATATTCCAAAAGTTAATATGAGTGTTTTGTGAACTCACAAGTAGCATTCTAGGACACTAAAAACAGGTAGACAGACAGAGATAGATGATAGATGGATAGATAGATAGATAGATAGATAGATAGATAGATAGATGACAGAGTCTGATAATAGATTCATAATACTTAGATATGTTGATAATATACAGTGGCTGAAGTATTATGCAAAGACTTCATCAAAACATGTATACATATGTAACTTACCTGCACATTGTGCACATGTACCCTAAAACTTAAAGTATAATAATAATAAATAAATAAAACAAATCTACTCCAAAAAAAAAAATACTGTGTCTTTCTGCAACAAAGAACATAGCTCAAGCATCAACCTTCCTATTACCTCATTAGAACCATCACATCTTCAGAAACTTGCTATGATATGGAAAGCCAACTCATAGAAAAAAATCATCTGACAAAGTATTTTTATTTGCAATTCGTTCAAATTTCTTAGTATGAACATGACAAGCCTCTCATATATGTGTAATTTGAAGGCTTGATTTTTTGATATGAATACAGCTATATTCAAGTCATATTTAATATTTAAGATAAAGCAGAAAAAGAGTGGGCTATATTTGATAATAAAAGTAGATATCTAGAGAGTTAGGAAGCAAATCAGAAGTGTTAGTATTCCCAAATTCCGAGTGAATTTAGTATTTCAATCAAGAAGAAATGAATTGCCTATGGTGATACATGATGAACAAGGACTGTAATTACCATGAGGTAAGTCAGTTGGTAACAAGCATTTCATCATGTGTGCTCTTGGTGATAGAAATCAGATTACAATGTTTACAGAATAAATAAGACATTAGAAACTGAAGATGAAAAAAGGAAGTGGTTACGTAGAATTCTGTCTCATGTCTGCCCAAGGTGGGATGCAGAGTGAGTAACCTGATAGAGCAAAACAATGAGCTCAGACAGCTGTTTCTTAATGCTTATTTATATTTGATAAAGGAAGGATGTTGAGAGGAAAATATTAAACATGGGTGTAGTTGATAATGATAAAGAAAATCTCTTGAGGGATTTTAATAATGAACTCAAGTGTAGGTTTTTTGTTTATTTTAGAAAGGAATGAAATGACTAAAATGAGAGAGAAGAAGGTTGAGTGAGAACAGATGCAAGTGAATGTAACAATGATAGCTTGATGCCAATTTCCAGGTTTTATGTAAATGTATGAGGGGTTTCATATACTCATTCCCTGTACTTTCAGTTGAAAGTCAGCTTTCTGTCACAGTTATATAGGTCTATAATTTTTGTTTTCTATTTGAGTATAACTATCAAAGCAAGACTTCAAAAAATATTCTGTATCTAATATCCAGTAGAAGGTATCATACAAACAAATGCTCAGTAAGACTTCACCAAAAGAATCACTGCAGGCGATTGCTGGTCATGGTATATCATGTCCATGGAGACTGAGCTAAGAGTCAAGAGAACAAACAGTGACAAAACACACTAGCATGTATATTTGGCATCTGTTCACTGTCTAGAAGTAGATAAAGTGGTTGTAATGGAAAGTGAACTCCACATATATTACATGCATATATGCAACACTTACTTTTCCCATATTACAGCTCTTTCAACATATGAAGCATATTAGAGAAAGATTCAGTAGATAAGATGTTTCCATGACACACGCTGATAAATAGAAATGACTCCAAGTAATAAAGTGAAATCTGAAAAGTAGCGGTAACTTGGAAACAATCAAGAAAATGAAAGGAATGTTGTGATCTCATTGAGATATGAATAAATACGTGGCTGAGGTAGAGTGGAAACTTGGCAGCATGTGCAACCTCAGGTCTGTTAGATTTTAAGTAGATTTGAAATTTAAAAGTTTGAAGTCTCATAATGTTAGGACTCAAGGATGCATTTATAAACAAGAAAAAAAAAATAGCCGGTTGTACAGATGAGAGCCAGTCTTCCAGATAAGAGAGTTCTGGCCATTTTCAAAACTCAAAAAAACAGTGGATCCCTATCAAAACAAAGGAGATAAAATAAGGAAATATCCAAACACTATATTTGCACATGCCCACTTAGGAAAATGAAAATAGGTTTGAGACCTATAAATGTATTTTTTCTTAATGAAAATCCCTGAGAGTTAGGTATTTATATAAATCTATCCTTTTTTAAATTTAAAATATTTATATTTAAAATGTGTTATTTTCTGATATTTAACTGGTGCAAATTTCACACTTAAGAGTTCCAGAAGTGCCAGGAAAAGAAAATATGACACCTGGACACATTACTTTACCAGAGGAGATTAATGATAAACTGCACACATAGAGATGCTCATCATGGGAGACAAATCCAACATAGGATGTAGTAAAATGTTATTAATATAAAAATAATTGAATAAACTCGACTGATTGTCCCTCTGCATAATAATGCACCTAGTCTTACAAATAAACTTCAATTAACTATGTAATTACATAATTACACACTGCATTTTCACATCCAGAAAACAAGTGTTTACATTCATAGATTCTCTTTAATTTTTACATGGTATTATTGATGGAAAGGCACTAGATTTTGATGGATGAATATGACAAATTCTTTTCTTTGAGAAGATACAAACCAATTATAAAAAGATGAATACAATCAATAAACTGCTATGTGGAGATTTTAAGTCTTCAAAATCTGTGGATGTGTTTTCAAATTGTTATAAATATGTGGTGGTTGGTAAATAGATTTTAGTCCACATTTTTAGAATAACTATTATTGTATTAGTCAAAACCTGGCTACAAATTATTTTGGCTATTGCAGAAATTAAATAAAACTTGAAAGCTCATTATTTGTCCCAAGTGAAGAAGTTATGTTATTATTTGTATATGTGTAGTGAATTTTGAGTGCAACTTCAACCTAAGGCATAGGAAAGATTTATAATAAAGACAAATTGGAACAATACTTAGAACATCCAAATAAAACTGATAACATGCACAATCCATAACGTTTATGAACATTTTATAACATGTGTAATGGAAGTTTAAAAATATGCAAACAGAAAAGAGAGAAGAATAAAACTAGTTATCATTAAAAATCATAAACTGAATAGCAAAAAATAAAAATTTATCCTATACACATTAAATGGCAAAAATTGCTGCAATGGAAAAATTGCTCATTGGAATTGCTCTCCTGGAATGCAAAGGCTAAAGAAAAAAGAAAATAAAACATAAAAGGATAGCCTTTGGATATATTTAGAGAGTAGAGAAATATAATTCAGCCTATTAATAATTGAAATTTCTGAAGAAAATGCATTACAATTGTAAAGTTTGTGATAATAAAAATATAATGAGAAAATTGTCACGTTTTAGACACTGTGATTGTCAATTTTTTAAAAATAACCTATAAGTATTGATGTCATATTTTAGTCAAACTTATCATGTTTTTTCACATGATAGAAGTATTCTGAATATTATCCAGAAAAAGAAATTAATGCAAATGTCAAGTATCTTGAAATAGCATTGAAATGATAGGAAATTTATAATGATAGTAAAATATAACAGTTCCTCACACATGAAAATAATTTATGGGATATTATTTGAATGTTAAAATGAATTACTTGTTTAAAGATAAAATAATTTGAAATTAATATTAGAGAATAGATAGTATTTAACCATACATTATAACCAGTTCTATAATAAGATATGACACCTTAAAGGGTACCAAAGACAGGAAACTACCTCAATAAAGGAAAAATTATTTTGTGAAAGTCAGGAAACATTTTTAGGAAATGTAAATGTATTAACTCTTCATTATGCATTAAAGCAAACTAAATTCCTAACAATCCCTATTTATCTAAAGATATATTTAAATTTAGTCCTCCTTAGTCTTCCTTTTCAAGTCCTGGCTAAGTGATTTAAATTGATACATGAACTTTGTGTGTGTGTGTGTGTGTGTGTGTGCGTTAGAATCAGTTTGTGTTTGAGCATATGAGTGAGGTGGGATTGTACAATCTCATTCAGAGGCTTGGGGACAGTCCATACATCTTTGAGGTTCTGGGACTCCAAGGAGGCTTTGCAGTTATTTGGGCTGGTTTTTGGCTACAATGAAGCATTGCTTATGGAGCTGAAAGGACATAAACCACAGGTCTTGTTATGGGGAAGTACAGGAATCCTCTGTCCTTGGTCTTCTTGCGGTGAAAAATTCAGGCAAGAGACCAATTAGTAATGTAAGCAAAAGGTTTATTAAGGACATAAGAGTATACTCCAAGAGAGGAGTGGGTTGACCTGGCTAGAAAACAGCTCTTGGCTGGTTTGGCTGGAAAACAGCAGTAGTAGGAGCAAGGGTTAAGCAGTAGCACAGACAGTACACTCGGAAAGACAAGGCAGAGCAGGCTGCTAAAAAGAGAATGTAATGAGCCAGCAGCAACTCAGAGCATTCTACCTTGCAGCTTTTTATGTTGGACTCTTTAAGTTCCGGCCTCTGTCTCAAGTCTCCACCTTTGTCTAGTTTCCCCATTCTGCCTTAAGTCTCTGTCTTTTCCATGCCTAGTTCCCACCCCAGGTTTGCGAGATTCTCTCCTACTGTCAGGTGACGTGCATGAGCAAACACAGTGTCGAATATAAATTCTACCAAATGACAGGTTTGCTCATTACCACCACCAGGAAGGTTGTATTGCAGTTGAATCTGTACTTATTGTGCCTGCATATCTCTTAGGAGTTTCTCCTTGGCACTCCTTTCCTTTTTGACAGCCTGTAGCTAGCTAGGTTAACTGCAGAATGAGCAATTACTGGTCATCTTAAAGGGCATTTCTTTCTGCACAGGTGTTTCCCCTCCTCCCTGATTATATATAGCCTGCATATTTTGGATGGTCTCTGGGGTGTGAAATATTTCATACTTCATTTTTTCAGAGGCTTCTCCTCTTGCTCATGTCAACCTATCTCCCTGTTCTAACATTCTAACAAAAGACTGGCCTATCTCAGGGTCAGAGCCTGAAGTGAGGACCTTGAGAGGCTGCATTAGTCTATTTTCACACTGCTGTGAAGAACTACCTGAGACTGAGTAATTTATGAAGAAAGGAGGTTTAATTGCCTCGCAGTTCTGCAGGCTGTACAGAAAGAATGGCTGAAAGGCCCCAGGAAAGATACAATCATGGTGAAAGGCAAAAGGGAGGTAAGCACATCTCACCAAGTTGGAGCAGGAGAGAGAGAAAAAGCAAAGGGGAAGTGCTACACACTTTTACACAACAAGATCTCATGAGAACTCACTCATTATCATGAGAACAGCAAGGGGAAAATCCCCCCCATGAGTCAATCACTGCCCACCAGGTTCCTCCCCCACCATTGTGAATTACAATTCTACATGAGATTTGAGTAGCAACATAGAGCCAAATAATATCACTCCATTCCTGTCTCCTCCCAAATCTCATGTTCTTCTCACATTTCAAAACACAATCATGCTTTCCCAACTGTCCTCCACACTCTTAAGTCATTCCAGCATTAACTCAAAGTCCAAGTCCAAAGCCTCAACTGAGACAAGGCAAGTTCCTTCACCTATGAACCTGTAAAATAAAAAAACAGTTTGTTAATTCCAAAATACAATGTGGGTACAGGCATTGAGTAAATTATTCCATTCCCAAAGGGAGAAATTGGGCAAAACAAAGGGGCTACATGCCCCATGGAAGTCTAAAACTCAAGAGGGAAATCATTATATCTTAAATCTACAAAATATTCTTGACTCCTTGTCTCACGTCCAGGCATGCTGATGCAAGGGTTGGGCTCCCAAGGCCTTGGGCAGTCCCCCTCTTGTGACTCTGCAGAGTTCAGCCCCTGCAGCTGCTTTCACAGGCTGGTGAGTGACTGTGGCTCTTCCAGGGGGATGGTGCAAGTTGTCAGTGGATGTACCATTCTAGGGCCTGGAGGATGGTGGCCATCTTCTCACAGCTCCACTAGACAGTGTCCCAGTGGGGACTCTGTGTGAGGTCTCCAACCCCACATTTCTCCCATGCAATGCTCTAGCAGAGGCTCTCCATGAGGGCTCTGCCCCTGCAGCAGACTTCTGCCTGGTCATCCAGGCATTTTTATACATCTCCAAAATCTAGGCAGAGGCTCTCAAGCCTCAATTCTTGCCTTTTGTTCACCTGCACACCACATGGAAGCCACTAAGTCTTGGGGCTTTCACCCTCTGATGGCTCATACTGTACCTTGGCCCCTTTTAGCCATGGCTAGAGCTATGAGTACCTGGGACACAGGGCATCATGTCCTAAGGCTGCACAGAGCAGCAGGACCCTGGGCCTGGTTCACGAAACCATTTTTCCTCCTAGGCCTACAGGCCTATAATTAGAGGGGCTGCTGTGAAATCTCTGAAATGCCCTGGAAGCATTTCCTCCATTGTCTTGGCTATTAGCATTTGTCTTCTCTTTACTTAAGCAAATTTCTGCAGCCTTGAGTTCCTCTCTAGAAAACTGGTTTTTCTTTTGTACTGTACAGTCAGGCTGCAAATTTTCCAAACTTTTTATGCTCCACTTCCCTTTTAGATATAAGTTCCAATTTCAGGTCATTTCTTTGTTTATGCAAATGAGTTTAGGCTTTTAGAATCAGCCAGGCCACATTTTGAATGCTTTGCTGCTTAGAAATTTCTTAATTGACTCTTTCTAAATTAACTCTCTCAAGTTCAAAGTTTCACAGATCTCTAGAACATGGGCATAACGCCACCAGTCTCTTTGCTAAAGCATAGCAAGAGTGACCTTTACTCCAGTTCCCAGTAAGTTGCTCATCTTCAACTGAGACCACCTCAACCTGGACTTCGCTGTCCATATCACTATCAGAATTTTGGTCACAACCATCCAACAAGTCTCTAGGAAGCTCCAAACTTACTTCATCTTCCTATCTTCTTCTGATCCCTCCATACTGTTCCAACCTCTGCCCATTACCCAGTTCCAAAGTTGCTTCCACATTTTCAAGCATCTTTATATTAATGCTCACTTCTCTGGTACCAATTTTCTGTATCAGTCCATTCTCACACTGCTATAAATAACTACCTAATACTATGTCATTTATGAAGAAAATAAGTTTAATTGACTCACAGCTCTGCAGGCTGTACAGGAAGCATGGCAGAGAGGACTCAGCAAACATATAATCATGGCAGAAGGCAAAGAGGAAGCCAGCACATACAACCATGGTGGAGCAGGAGAGAGCAAAGGGTGAAGTGCTATATACATTTTTAAACAATGAGATCTCATGAGAACTCACTCACTTTTACAAGAAAGTCAAGGGGGAAATCTGCCCATATGATCCAATCACCTCCTACCAGGACCCTTCCCCAACACTCAGAATTACAACTAAAAATGAGATTTGGGTGAGGACACAAAGCCAAACCATATCAGTGACCCTCCCAGCTGAGTAAAATGGCTTTTTGGACTTAAATAGAAAAAATCTGTTTCTACCTGCTAGCTCTTTATTGCAGTGAGGGAATACAACTATTGATTAAGGACCACT